>NC_073398.1:33368960-33576460 GCF_028641065.1 Leucoraja erinaceus | reverse complement strand
TTTCACCCAGAGAGTTGTGAATCTGTGGAATTCTCTGCCACAGAAGGCAGTGGAGGCCGATTCACTGTTTTCCAGAGAGAGTTAGACAGAGCTCTTTGGGCTAATGGAATCAAGGGATATGGGGAGAAAGCAGGAACGGGGTACCGATTCGGAGGGCTTCGGAGGGCGGTGGAGGCAGGTTCTCTGGATACTTTCAAGAGGGAGCTAGATAGGGCTCTTAAAGATAGCGGAATCAGGGGATATGGGGAGAAGGCAGGAACGGGGTACCGATTGGGGATGATCAGCCATGATCATATTGATTGGCGGTGCTGGCTCGAAGGGCCAAATGGCCTACTCCTGCGCCTATTTTCAATGTTTCTCTGTTTACTGGTTATATAAAGATCCATGTTTGCGGTCTCATTCTTGTTCTTCTGTCTTTATTGGTCAAGATCAGAACGGCATATGATTCTATGACACTGAGAACAGACACAGAGTGCTGGAGTAACTCAGCGGCTCAGGCAGCATCCGAGCCACTCCAATTGCTTCAGACATTTTCCCCCCCAGCAGTTATCAGTCTCCTCCAAAGACGTACAGGTTTGTAGGTTAATTGGCTTGGTATAAATGTCTAAATGTAAGTTGTGTGCGGACTCGGTGGGCTGAAGGGCCTGTTTCCGTGCCATATCTCTAAGTTACGCTAAGCTATAAGCCACTCCTATCACTAACTGGAGAGCAGTCCTGCCCTACCCACCTACCTCATTGGAGACCCTTGGACTATCTTTAATCGGGCTTCACTGGACTTTATCTTGCACTGAACATCATCTCTTTATCCTATATCTGTGCACTGGTGACGGCTCGATTGTAATCATGTAATGTCTTTCCGCTGACTGGATAGCATGCGACCAACAAGCTTTTCACTGTACCTCGGTACATGTGACAATAAACTAAACTAAACTAAAGAACTAAAGAACACTTCCTATAGCTCGAAGGTAGACAAAAATGCTGGAGAAAATCAGCGGGTGAAGCAGCATCTATGGAGCGAGGGTATGGGTGACGTTTCGGGTCGAGACACTTCTTCAGACTGATGTGGGGGTGGGGAGGGGCGGGAAGAAGAAAGGAAGAGGCGGAGACAGTGGGCTTGTGGGAGAGCTGGGAAGGGGAGGGGAAGGAGGGAGAAAGCAAGGACTACCTGAAATTGGAGAAGTCAATGTTCATACCGCTGGGGTGTAAACTACCCAAGCGAAATATGAGGTGCTGCTCCTCAAATTTGCGGTGGGACTCACTCTGGCCATGGAGGAGGCTCAGGACAGAACGGTCAGATTCGGAATTTAGCCAGAAGGTGGTGAATCTGTGGAATTCTTTGCCACAGACGGTTGTGGAGGCCAAGTCTGTGGATATTGTTAAGGCAGCGTTAGGCAGATTCTTGATTAGTACTGGTGTCAGGGGTTATGGGGAGAAGACAGGAGAATGGAGTTAGGAGGGAGAGATAGATCAGCACTTTAACTCCCCCTCCCATTCCCACACTGACCTTTCTGTCCTGGGCCTCCTCCACTGTCAGAGTGAGGCCCAGCGCAGATTGGAGGAACAGCACCTCATATTTCACTTGGGCAGCTTACACCCCAGCGGTATGAACATTGACTTCTCTAACTTCCAATATCCCCTTGCTTTCCCTCTCCCTCCATCCCCTCCCCCTTCCCAGTTCTCCCGCCAGTCTTACTGTCTCCGACTACATTCTATCTCTGTACCGCCCACTCCCCTGACATCAGTCTGAAGAAGGGCCTCGACCCGAAACGTCACCCATCCCTTCTCTCCAGAGATGCTGCCTCACCCGCTGAGTTACTCCAGCACTTTGCGTCTATGATAGATCGGCCACGATTGAATGGCGGAGTAGACTTGATGGGCCGGATGGCCTAATTCTGCTCCTATCACTTACGACCTTAGGTTAGTCACGGAGTAAAGATCTCTCGTTGTGCCTCAGCCTCGAGGAAACTTGCCGGCTCCAGGTGGACTACTCTTGGAGAGCTCATAGCATGGCAATCCTCCTCCTTCCACATCAACCTTGCCAGTCCTCTGCCCTTCCAAGTCAATTGGAAATAAAACAGGTTTTATAGCGTCCCAATTGGATGCATTTTGGCAGGTCGATGAAAAGACCTTTACATCCCATTTCCAATATTTCCATAACTGATATATGTTCAAAGGAAATGAAAAATAAAGGTCACATTCAATGATTTTGTCCGACCTTTCTCCTTGGCTGCTCTTGTACAATGAACTGTAAGGTAGTCCTTAACCTTTGAAAACTCAAGGATCATCTTGCAGGCCGGCCAACTGAATTTCCATCAGATACCATCAGCTGAGCATGTTTAGGGGGTCGTGGTGGCGCAGCGGTAGAGTTGCTGCCTCATAGCGAATGCAGCGCCGGAGACCCGGGTTCGATCCCGACTACGGGCGCCGTCTGTACGGAGTTTGTACGTTCTCCCCGTGACCTGCGTGGGTTTTCTCCGAGATCTTCGGTTTCTTCCCACACTCCAAAGACATACAGGTTTGTTGGTTAATTGGCTTGGTGTAAATGTAAAAATTGTTCCTGGTGTGTGTAGGATGGTGTTAATGTGCGGGGATCGCTGGTCGGTGTGGACCCAGTGGGCCGAAGGGCCTGTTGCCGCGCTGTATCTCTAAAACTAAAACAAAAAACTATCGAAGTTGGGAGGTCATGTTGCAGTTGTATAAGACGTTGGTGAAACTGCATTTAGAGTTTTGTGTTCGGTTCTGGGCACCATGTTGTGGGAAAGATGTTGTCAAGCAAGCTTGAAAAGGCTTACGAGGATGTTGCCAGGTCTAAAGGATGTGACCTATAGGGAGAGATTGAGTAGGCTGGGTCTCTATTCCCTGGAGAGCAGGAGGATGAGGGGAGATCTTATAGAGGTGTACAAAATCATGAGCGGAATAGATCGGGTGGATGCGCTGTCTTTTGCCCAGAGTGGGGGAATCGAGGACCAGAGGACATAGGTTCAAGGTGAAGGGGAAAAGATTTAAATAGGAACCCGAGGGGAAACTTTTTCACACAAAGGGTGGTGGGTGTATGGAACGAACTGTAGGAGGAGGTAGTTGAGGCTGGGACTATCCCAACATTTAGGAAACAGTTACGCAGGTACATGTATAGGACCGGTTTGGAGGGACAAGGACAAAGTGCAGGCAAGTGGGACTAGTGTAGCTGGGACATGTTGGTCGGTGTGGGCGAGTTGGGCTGAAGGGCCTGTTTCCACGCTGTATCACTATAACTCTAAGACTCTATACGCTCTTCCTACTTTCATCAGCTGTCAGGGGTAATGAGGAGAAGGCTGGAGAATGGGGGTGAGCCCTCGCTGGGGCTCGCTGGAGGGGAGCGAGATAGATGAAGCCATGAATGAATGGCATGGGTCACCATGTTGATTGGAGATGGACTCTGGTCCTGTCCACGGGGGGGGTAAGTGTGAGTGTCAAATTTTTAGAGTGTTACCGAGTGTATTTAGAGTGTTACCTAAAATTCGAGAATTCAACATTCATACTACTGAGTTGTAAGCCACCCAAGGAACTATATGAGATGCTGTTTACCCAGTTTTGTGCGTGCCTTCACTCTGGCAATGGAGGAGGCCCAGGGCAGAATGGGATGTGGAGATTTAAAATGGTTTGCAACTGGGAGAGCCAGTAGGCCTTGGCGGACCCGAGCGCATGTGTTCAGCGAAATGGTTGCTGAGTCTACGCTTTGTCTCGATGATGTACAGGAGCCCACATCGGGAACACCAGATGCAGTAAATAAAGTTTAGTTTAGTTTAGAGATACAGCGCGGAAACAGGCCCTTCGGCCCACCGAGTCTGCACCGACCAGCAATCCCCGCACAATCCTACACACACTAGGGACAATTTACATTTATACCAGGCCAATTAGTCTGTGTTTAAGAATAAGGGGTTAGCCATTTAAAACGGAGACGAGGAAACACTTTTTCACACAGAGAGTTGTGAGTCTGTGGAATTCTCTGCCTCAGATGGCGGTGGAGGCCGATACTTTCAAGAGAGAGCTTTAGGGGGCTTTTAAAGATAGCGGAGTCAGGAGATATGGGGGGAAGGCAGGAACGGGGTACTGATTGTGGATGATCAGCCACGATCACATTGAATGGTGGTGCTGGCTCGAAGGGCCGAATGGCCTACTCCTGCACCTAATTTCTATGTTTCTATGTTTCTATCCCTTAAAGATTTAATAGGAACCTCAAGGGTAACTTTTTTTACACAAAGGGTTGCGGGTGTATGGAACGAGGAGTCGGAGAAGGTAGTTGAGGGACTATTGAAACGTTTAAGAAACATTTTGACAGGTACATGGATAGGACAGGTTTGGAGGGATATGGGCCAAACATGGGCAGGTGGGACTAGAGTAGATGGGGCATGTAGGCTAGTGTGAGCCGGTTGGGCGAAGGGCCTATTTCCACATTGCAAGACTCAATGCACTAGTATCTACCTCATTGGTGACCCTCGGACTATCCTTGATCGGACTTTGCTGGCCTTATCTTGCACTAAACTTTATTCCCTTATCATGTATCTGTACACTGTAGACGGCTCGATTGTAATCATGTATTGTCTTTCTGCTGACTGGATGGCACGCAACAAAAGCTCTTCACTGTACCTCGGTACACGTGACTATAAACTAAACTTGAGTGAACTGAGCTATAACTCTGTGACTCTACTACACAAACTTTAAACTGTGGGATCTTTCAAGTTCAAGTTCAAGTTTGAAGTTATTGTCATGTGCACCAATTAAGGTACAGTGATATTTGAGTTACCATGCAGCCATACTAAGTGAAAAGCAACAACACACACAGCCACATAAAATAAAATGTTATGGCCCTGTCCCACTGTACGAGTTCATTCAAGAGCTCTCCCGAGTTTAAAAAAAAATCAAACTCGTGGTAAGCACGTAGAATGTACGTAGCGGGTACGTTGGAGATTGGGACGTCTTTTCGCGGCTCGTAACGCTAACGGCAGGTACTCGGGAAACTCTGGAAAAAATGCATTTCGTTGTCAAATGCATTTCGTTGTCTAAATGCATTTCGTTATCTCTGTACTGTGCACTGACAATGACAATTAAAATTGAATCTGAATCTGAATCTGAATCTGAAACGCGGTGAGCTCGTGAAGATTTTTCAACATGTTGGAAAATGTCCACGAGAGCCCTGAGTACCTACGAGCGGCCATTACCGTAATTCTCCGAGTTCGAATCAGGGGAAACTCGGGAGAACTCTTGAATTAGCTCGTACAGTGGGACAGGCCCTTTACCTTCCGCACATCGCCCGATAGTACGTGCGGCTTTCTAGGTCAATTGGCCTCTGCATATTGCCCCTAGTGTGTAGGGTGTGGATGCGAAAGAGGGATTACATAGAACTGGTGGGAACGGGTGATGAATAGTCAGCATGGACTTGGTGGGCCAAAGGACCTGTTGTCCTGCTATATCTCTACACTCAACTTAAAAAAAATGATTTTCCTATTCCCAATCTTTGCTTCCAATTTTACCTCATTGGAGATCCTCGGACTATCTTTGATCAGACTTTGCTGGTTTTACCTTGCACTAAACGTTATTCCCTTATCATGCATCTGTACACTGTAAATGGCTCGATTGTAATCATGTATTGTCTTTCCGCTGACTGGTTAGCACGCAACAAAAGCTATTCACTGTGACAATGGACAGAACTGTGAATGTGAGTGTGTGTGTGAGTGTGTGTGTGAGTGTGTGTGTGTGTGAGTGTGTGTGAGTGTGTGTGTGTGAGTGTGTGTGTGAGTGTGTGTGTGTGTGTGTGAGTGTGCGTGAGTGTGTGTGAGTGTGTGTGTGTGTGTGAGTGTGTGTGTGTGTGTGTGTGTGTGTGTGTGAGAGTGTGTGAGTGTATAAACTAACTAGCTAACTAACTAACTAACTAACAAGCTAACTAACTAGCTAACTGGCTAACTAGCTAACTAGCTAACTCGCTAACTAACTAACTAACTGACTAACTAACTAACTAACTAACTTACTTACTAACTTACTAACTAACTAACTAACTAACTAACCAACAGTGAAGGACATGGTAAAGGCATGCCGTCGTTTCTGCTCCAGTGATGAGCAAAGATTTTGTGACTCTTGGCTGCAAGTCACGTTTACTGTGAAAGTTATGAAAAGCTTTCTCTCTCTGTGCTCTGGAGCGAGATGGCAGTGGAGATAAAGAGAGGGCAAATGAATCAAAACAGAAATAAATAATGAAACGTCTTAGGGGGGGGGAAATAAAGGAAGTAAAGGAAGTAAGGGAAAGACAAAAACTGTCAAACACAATAAGGTTCAAGAACCAGAAGACATAAGTTTAAGGTGAGAGGAGAAAAATGAATATGAACCTGAGAGGCATGTACTATAACAACATTCAAAAGACAAAAAAAAAGCTGGAGTAACTCAGCGGGACAGGCAGCATCTCCGGAGAGAAGGAATAGGTGAGGCCCGAAACGTTACCTATTCCTTCGCTCCAAAGATGCTGCCTCACCCGCTGAGTTTCTCCAGCATTTTTTGTCTACCATCGATTTTTCCAGCATCTGCAAGTTCTTTCGGAAACATTGCATCAGCGGGGCACCAGCATATCGCTTATGGATTCTATAACTGAATCACGGAATGAGTATTTAACCCCCGAGCTTTCTCACTCATATGCAAGGGTTCTGCCAATAATGGAGCTAAAGATAGTTTGCCAAGATGTGAATTTATGATTGACTTTTGCACAGCTGGGTTTGGTTAGAAAAAATCAAGGAAAAGCGCAAAAAGAAAATCAAAAAATCTGAAAAAAAAAAGTGTAAATTAAATGAATGAAGGCAGCATCGCTGGGAGAAAAGGAATAGGTGACATATCATGTCGGAACCCTTCTTCAGACTGAAGGAAGGAACTGCAGATGCGGGTTTATACCGAAGATAGGCACAAAATGCTGGAGTAACTCTGATTTGGTCTAGTTTTGTTTATTGTCACGTGTACTGAGATACAGTGAGAAAAAAGCCTTTTATGCTTGCTAATCAGTCAGCCTAAAGACCATACATGATTACAGTCACGCCATCCACATTGAACAGATGCAGGAAAAAGCAAATAACATTTAGAGCAAGATAAAGTCCAGTAAAGTCCAATTAAAGATAGCCCAATGGTCCCCAATGAGGTGGATGGGAGGTCAGGACCGCTCTCTAGTTGGTGAAATGATGGTTCAGTTGCCTGATAACAGCCGGGAAGAAACTGTCCCTGAATCTGGAGGTGTGCGTTTTCACACTTCTGTACCTCTTGCCTGGGGGGGGGGGGGGGGGGGGAGAGGGAATGACGGGAGGTGAGACCGGGGGGAGAGGAGAGAAGAGGGAGTGACAGGGGGTGAGACTGGTCCTTGATGATGCTGCTGGCCTTGCCGAGGCAGCGTGAGGTGTAGACGGAGTCGATGTAAGGGGAGGTCGGTTTGTGTGTGACGGTCTGGGCTGCGTCCACAATTCTCTGCAATTTCTTGCGGTCTTGGATGGAGCTGTTCCCGAGCAACCGTGCTCTGATGAGTCCCGATAAAAGTTGAGGATAATCCTGCTCCTGATACAAATGTACATAGAAACCAAAGTCGGCACAATTGCTTCAGTGAGCCTCGCAGAGTGGACTATTACAAAGTCTTACAGTCCCTGCCTCAATTACCTCTTTACTTACCATCGTGGAGCGGGCGATCCCTCGCTGGGGGTCACCGGGGAAGAGCTCCGACCGCCGGCCTGCGGTCTACAACATCTGGAAGCCGTGGCCTCCGGTAAGGAGGTGGCCGATTTGGGAGCTCCGGGCCTGCAGGGGTGTGCTCGACCTGTCCTGACGTTGGCGTTCCGACCATCCCAACCAGGGGGCCTGCACATGCGTAGCGGCAACTACGGAGGGTCAGGGCCCCAACCACGGGTGGACAAGGGAGGAGGAGGAGGACTGTCTGAACTGTAGTGCCTTCTACCACAGTGAAGAGTTCTGTGGTGAATGACTGTGTCCTTTTTCAATTGTAACACTGCATGGTCAATTACATTTCACTGCACCTTATGGTACATGTGACAAATAGACTTGGACTTGAACTTGCACTTGGCAGCTCGCTCCATACACCCACCACACGTTGACAAGTTGTAGGAGTAGAATTAGGCCATTCGGCCCATTGAGTCCACTCCACCGCGGCCATCATGGCTGATCTCTGCCTACTGATCCCATTCCCCTGTCTTCTCCCCGTAAAGGGCC
Organism: Leucoraja erinaceus; assembly: GCF_028641065.1. NCBI lineage: Eukaryota > Metazoa > Chordata > Chondrichthyes > Rajiformes > Rajidae > Leucoraja > Leucoraja erinaceus. Next base: position 33,568,234 of record NC_073398.1, on the reverse strand, counting down.
TGTCCCACTTTGCCGTCATTTGCGCGTAATTCACGCTACATCATTGACGCGTCACGACGAGCGTGTCGTTACACGCACGTGATGCGCGCATGGTGCGTGGTGACATAGGCATTGAGGCGCAAATAACACCCAAGTGGGACAGGCCCTTAACCCTTGATACCCGTCCTAATCAAGAATTGCCCTTTGTATAAAAAAAGTTACCCCTCAGAGGAAGGACATTATTGCCATAGAGGGAGTGCAGAGACGGTTCACCAGACTGATTCCTGGGATGTCAAGACTGTCTTATGAAGAAAGACTGGATAGACTTGGTTTATACTCGCTAGAATTTAGAAGATTGAGGGGGGATTTTATAGAAACTTACAAAATTCTTAAGGGGTTGGACAGGCTAGATGCAGGAAGATTGTTCCCGATGTTGGGGAGGTCCAGGACAAGGGGTCACAGTTTAAGGATAAGGGGGAAATCCTTTAAAACCGAGATGAGAAGAACTTTTTTCACACAGAGAGTGGTGAATCTCTGGAACTCTCTGCCACAGAGGGTAGTTGAGGCCAGTTCATTGGCTATATTTAAGAGGGAGTTAGATGTGGCCCTTGTGGCTAAGGGGACCAGGGGGTATGGAGAGAAGGCAGGTACGGGATACTGAGTTGGATGATCAGCCATGATCAGATTGAATGGCGGTGCAGGCTCGAAGGGCCGAATGGCCTCTACTCCTGCACCTAATTTCTATGTTTCTATGTTTCCTATTAAATCTTTAACCCCCCCTCACCCTAAAACTATGACCTATATTCCAATGTAGACAATAGGCATCTACCCGATCGATTGCTCCCATGATTTTTGTACACCTCGATAAGATCACCCCTCATCCTCCTGCTCTCCAAGGCCTGTAGCTCAGACCCAGGCGACATCCTCGTAAACCTTCCTTCCTTTCCCCTCCTCGGGCAAAGCCCGGCCTTGGCCGCACGAGGCTAGCGCAGGCCTGAGAGGTGGGGAACGCCGTCGACAAGAGCAAGGGGTTTGTTCGAGATGCAATGCGGAAAAGCCACAGGAGTGTGATCCATTAAAAAAAAACCTCAGTCGCTGGCGAAATGCCTTCAACTCGAATTAGTGATCAGATAATATGTGACCAGACTTCCCTTTGAAGCCCGGCACTTAAAAAATAAAACCAAGGCGCCTCTCCGTCGAATGTTTATGGGGGAGAGAGTGTAGATATTTTTGAAGCTCTCTGTAAACAACCTTTAAAATGTTGCAGGTCGGACGTTGTTTTGTCTCCTCTCCAGCGGCAGTGGGTCTTTTCAGACTGAGCAGACTAGGGGTATAATGGGAGCAATGATCAAGGCAACATCTTCCCCTGTTCAGCTTGGCTGCCGTGTATATATATATATAGTTTCAGGCAGTCCCAGACAGATCCCAAAGTCCGGAGGGAGTGTTTCCCATCGCATGGAACCAATGCATTTAACCAAGGGAAAGGCACCGTGACATAACATACTGGCATCCAGGCCACTGATGGGGGCGATTATCACACACACTGGTCTGGGTGGCAGCGGGGCACGATCAAACAGCACACTGCAACGTCACCAAGTCAAACAAAACGCCGCACAATCCATGCTCGTGATTTCAATTTGTTGCAGCCAGGCTTTGCGTTATTTTATTAAAAATTACACTACAATTTTATTTTAAAACAAACTCATATTTGAGTGCTGAAGTCTTATTTTGTCTGTGTGTGTGTGTGTGGTGTGTGTTTGAGTGTGTGTTTGTGTCTGTATGTTCGGGCGTATGTGTGCCTGTGTCTATTTACGTGTGTTTCTACCTTTGTGTTGTGTATGTGTGCGTTTATGTGTGTGTGTGTGTGTGTGTGTGTGTGTGAGAGTCTGGTGTGTTGTTTGTGTTTGTGTGTGTGTTTTGTGTGCGCTTGTTTGTGTGTGTTGGTGTGTGTGTGTGTGTGTGTGTGAATGTGTATGTGATATATTTGTGTGTGTGTGTGTGTGTGTGCGTGTATGAATGTGTGTGTGTGTGTGTGTGTGTGTACGTGTGTGTGTGTGTGTGTGTGTGTGTGTGTGTGTGTGTGTGTGCATGTGTGTGTGTGTGTGCATACGTTTGTGTGTTGTGTGTGTGAGTGTGTGTGTGTGTGCGTCTGTGTGTGTGTGTGTGTGTGTGCGTGCGTGTGTGAGTGTGTGTATGTGTCTGTGAGTGTGTGTGAATGTCTGTGTGTGTGTCTGTGTGCGCGTGTGTGTGAGTGTCTGTGTGCGCGTGTGTGTGTGTGTGTGTGTGTGTGTGTGTGTGTGTGTGTCTGTGTGTGCGTGTGTGTGTGTGTGTGTGTGTGTGCGTGTGCGTGTGTGTGCATGCGTGTGTGTGTGTGTGTGTGTGTTAGTCTGTGGTTGTATGCGTGTGCGTGTGTGCGTGTGTGTGTGAATGTGTATGAGACTGTGGCGTTTGCATGTGTGTGTGTGTGTGTGTGTTTGTGTTGTGAATTTGTGGGTAGTGTTGTGTGTTTGTGGGTTAATTGCCTCCTGTAAATTGTCCCCAGTGTGTGTAGGATAGTGTTAGTTGTGTGGGGATCGCTGGTCGGCGCGGACTTGGTGGGCGGTTTCTGCACTGCATCTCTGAACTAAAAAACGTATCTAAACATTGCAGCCAACTCCAGCATCTCAGCAGGCACCAATGAATTTCTATGTTCATAAATCCATAGGTGATAGGAGCAGAATTGAGCCATTTGGCCCATCAAGTCTACCTTGCCATTCAATCGTGGCTGATCCCCATTCTCCTGCCTTCTCCCCTTAACCCCTGACGCCTGTAATGTCTTTTTGTAGGAATGATTAAAAACTTCCTGGGAATTTTGGTGCAGTCAGCAGCCTCGGGCTGCAATTCTTCCCTGTTACCTGTTAAAAACCCTTTCGTCAATGAGTTCCAAGCAGCAGAGATCGAGTGTTTTGCCCGTGTGTGCCAGGGAATATTCTGCCAAGTGAAAATTACTCATGGAAGAGATAAAAAACAGCATGCAAAACAAAAATAAAATGGGCGCGCCACAGATATCCCTAAATGAAAGATAAAATCAGACTCCTGTTGGTGCCTAGGTTCTGCAAACTTTATCTCTCTGGTTTATTATCTCCATCTCTCCCAGAGACTCTGAGACACCTTGTTCAAAACAGACTTCTCTTCTCTAAGTTACCATAAAGCCATAAGGCATAGGAAGAAAATTAAGCTACAGCGGGCAGCGAAGAAAGCGGGCAGTTGGCCTTCATAACAAGAGGAGTCAAGTATAGGAGCAAAGAGGTCCTTCTGCAGTTGTACAGAGCCCTAGTGAGACCACGCCTGGAGTATTGTGTGCAGTTTTGTTCCCCGAATTTGAGGAAGGACATTCTTGCTATTGAGGGAGTGCAGCGTAGATTTACAAGGTTAATTCCCGGGATGGCGGGACTGTCATATGCTGAGAGAATGGAGCGGCTGGGCTTGTACACTCTGGAATTTAGAAGGATGAGAGGGTATCTTATTGAAACATGTAAGATTATTAAGGGCTTGGACACGCTAGAGGTTGGAAACATGTTCCCGATGTTTGGGGAGTCCAGAACCAGGGGCCACACAGTTTAACAATAAGGGGTAAGCCATTTAGAACGGAGATGAGGAAACACTTTTTCTCACAGAAAGTTGTGAGTGTTGAATTCTCTGCCTCAGAGGGCGGTGGAGGCTGGTTCTCTGGATACTTTCAAGAGAGAGCTACATAGAGCTCTTCAAGATAGCGAAGTCAGGGGATATGGGGAGAAGGCAGGAACGGGGTACTGATTGTCGATGATCAGTCATGATCACGTTGAGTGGCGGTGCTAGCTCGAAGGGCTAGTTTTGGTCCCCGAATTTGAGGAAGGACATTCTTGCTATTGAGGGAGTGCAGCGTAGGTTTACAAGGTTAATTCCCGGGATGGCGGGACTGTCATATGCTGAGAGAATGGAGCGGCTGGGCTTGTACACTCTGGAATTTAGAAGGATGAGATTGGCCTACTCCTGCACCTATTGTTTATTGTCTATGAGCTATTTGGCCCATTGAATCTACTCCGCCATTCAATCATGGCTGATCTATTTTTCCATCTCATCCTCAATCTCCTGCCTTCTCCCTGTAACCTTTGACACCCGCACTAATTGTGAATTTATCAATCCCAATGACTTGGCCTCCACGGCCTGTAATCGCTGGAGTTTAGAAGGATGAGGAGGGACCTCATTGAAACCTGCTGAATAGTGAAAAGCCAGCACCACCATTCAATGTGATCATGGCTGATCATCCACAATCAGTACCCCGCTCCTGCCTTCTCCCCATGTCCCCTGACTCCGCTATCTTCAAGAGCCCTATCTAGCTCTCTCTTGAAAGTATCCAGAGAACTGGCCTCCACCGCCCTCTGAGGCAGTGAATTCCACACTCACAACTCTCTGTGAGAAAAAGTGTTTCCTCGTCTCCGTTCTAAATGGCTTACCCCTTATTCTGAAACTGTGGCCCCTGGTTCTGCACTCCCCCCCAACATCGGGAACATGTTTCCTGCCTCTAGCGTGGTCCAAGCCCTTAATAATCATTTTTATGTTTCAATGAGATACCCTCTCATCCTTCTATGCCATGATTGAATGGTGGAGTAGACATGATGGGCCGAATGGCCAAATTCTGCCCCTATCACTTGTGAACTTCCATTTGGAATATTTTGGAGGACCGGGAAAACAAGACCAACTTACGGACCTGACTGTCGTCCAAGAATGGATCCCACACAACTCCACCTTCACAAGACAACTGAGGACAGACAAAAAACATCTCCAGAACAAATTAAAAAACAAGTAACTAAGTCTTGCCAAGCCAACTCAGAAGTAGGAACAACACAATCCATCTTCCTGGCGAGAACAAAGCCAGCATACATATTCATTTTTTAACCAATTCCCCTATTAATTGCACAACATTGTTTGGCAAATGAGGGACAAAATTAAACGGAATATAGATTTGGAAAATGTTCCAAGGCGACGTGCTGCGGGAGATAGTTGTGGCGTTGTGTGCCTTCAAAATCCTGTCCCTCTCCTTAATAAATAGTTGCGGGCTGCGGGACGCGATTCGTTTTCAGAAGTGATCTTAGATGTGAAACGAATATAGTGCAGGCCGCTATCAAAGCATAACATCTGTTGCAAGTGGCAGATGATGAAATAGCGGAGCGCGGAGCTGAAGATAGTCTCGGCGGTTCTACTAATGCGTGGGTTATTGTGCAAACAAACAAGGGCTGATACAGTCTCTGCCTGTCACAATTATTCAGCGCGATGATAATTCATTCTGCGTTCGCTTGCTGCCTGTGCCCTGAATTTCCTCGGTAGACTGAGCCATGGCAACGCTGCCTTGTGCAGTACATTGTTCAGTTGTTTGTGTGTGTGTGTGTGTGGGTGTGTGGGCGGGGGTTACATTAAAAGTAGCGGGGAGGGAGAGAGGAGAGGGGTGCAGACGAAATCGTGCAGATCTAACTCCCGATAACTCTGAAAGGGACCAACACAAACAAAGAGAGAGGGGGTGGTTTTTTTGTGTGTTTTTTTTGTTGCAAACGTCTATTGTGGCACCTGATATTCTCCGATAGACGGACCGGTTAATTGTTAATGAGAATATTCATTTAAAGCCCCTGGTTTTTTTTTGTGTGCCTGGATTGGCAGTGACTTCCATTTAAGTGCTTGTTTAATAATTAGATAAAAGGACTTGGTATTTCAATTAACCAGCTTCGATGTATTACATTATTGGATCATTGATGAATGATAATGGATGTCTGGCAGTGAATACTGTAATCTATCTGAGACGTCCTAATGCAGTCTTAAGAAATGTGACCATAAAATGCAATCTTTACCAGAGGAGATGGCACATAGTTAAACACGGAACCAATACTGATTGTCAAGAATACAGTCCGGCCTAGAATGCATTGAGGGTTTTGCTGCCTTGAAAATGTCATTATCAAACTAAAAATGGGTATATAATCCCCCTCTCTCCATCTCTCCCCCACCCTTCCCCAATTTCAGGTAGTCCTTGCTTTCTCCCTCCTTCCCCTCCCCTTCCCAGCTCTCCCACAGCCCACTGTCTCCTCCTCTTCCTTTCTTCTCACCCCCCCCCCCACACACACACACCCACATCAGTCTGAAGAAGGGTCTCGATCCGAAACGTCACCTATTCCTTCGCTCCATAAACGCTGCCTCAGCCGCTGAGTTTCACCAGCATTTTTGGCTACCTTCCATTTTTCCAGCATCTGCAGTTCTTTCTTAAACAACCCGCCCTAGTCACCCTCAGTTCAGTTTAATTTATTGTCACGTGTACCGAGGTACAGTGAAAAGCTTTTGTTGCATGCTAACCAGTCAGCAGAAAGCCAATATACATGGTTACAATCTAGCCATTTGGAGAGTTTAGATACATGATAAGGGAATAATGTTTAGTGCAAGGTGAAGCCAGCAAAGTCCGATCAAGGATAGTCCGAGAGTCACCAATAACGTGGATAGTTGTTCAGGACCGCTCTCTGGTTGTGGTAGGATGGTTCAGTTGCCTGATAACAGCTGGGAAGAAACTGTCCTTGAATCTGGAGGTGTGCGTTTTCACACTTCTGTACCTTTTGCCTGATGGGAGAGGGGAGAAGAGGGAGTGACCGGGGGTGAGACTGGTCCTTGATGATGCTGCTGGCCTTGCCGAGGCAGCGTGAGGTGGAGATGGAGTCAATGGCAGGGAGGTCGGTTTGTGCGGTGGTCTGGGCTGCGTCCACAATTCGCTTCAACAACATTGCTATTTATTCCCCTCTGTTATCAGCATTCTAAACAGTCTTTCCATCAGCTAAGGTCCAATCCCGACTCTCCTACCGACCTCTTGTGGACATTGGGCATAGAAACATAGAAAATTGGTGCAGGAGTAGGCCATTCAGCCCATCGAGCCAGTACCGCCATTCAATATGATCATGGCTGATCATTCACAATCAGTACCCCGTTCCACCTTTCACCCCATCTCCCTTGATTCCGTTAGTCCTAGGACCTAAATCTAACTCTCTCTTGAAAACATCCAGCGTGTTGGCCTCCACCGCCTTCTGTGGCAGAGAATTCCTCAAATTCATAACTCTCTGGGTGGAAAGGTTTTTCCTCATCTCAGTCTTAAATGGCCGAGCCCTTATTCTTAAACTGTATGGCCCCCCTGGTTCTGGACTCCCCCAACATGGGGAACATTTTTCCTGCATCTAGCCTGTCCAATCCCTTAAGTTTAGCTTAGTTTAGTTTATTATAGTCACGTGTACCGAGGTACAGTGAAAAGACTTTGTTTGCTTGCTGTCCAGTCAACGAAAAGTCTGTACGATCAAGCTGTCCAAAGTGCGCAGATTGAGGATAAAATGTACAATATTTAGTGCCAAGTTCTAGCATTGAAGTCCGATAAAATCCAATTAAAGTTCGTAAATTCATAAGCGATAGGAGCAGAATTAGGCCATTCGGCTCATCAAGCGTACACTGCCATTCAATCATGGCTGATCTATCTCTCCCTCCCAACCCCATTCTCCTGCCTTCTCCCCATAACCTCTGATACCCGTATTATCTCTGCCTTAAAAATATCCATTGACTTGGCCTCCACAGCGCTCTGCTCCGATAGCTCAAAGGTCTCAAGTGAGGTAGATGGGAGGGACGGACTGCACTCTAGCTTATGAGAGGATGACTCAGCTGCCTGATAACAGCCGGGAAGAAACTGTCCCTGAATCTGGAGGTGTGCGTTTTCACACTTCCGTACCTCTTGCCCGATGGGAGAGGGGAGAAGAGGGAGTGACCGGGGGTGAGACTGGTCCTTGATGATGCTGCTGGCCTTGCCGAGGCAGCGTGAGGTGCGGATGGAGTCAATGGAAGGGAGGTCGGTTTGTGCGATGGTCTGGGCTGTGTCCGCAACTCTCTGCAATTTCTTGGATGGAAGTCAATCACTGACTCTATTGTCATGCTGACATTGAGGGAGTGGTTGTTATCTTGGCTCCAAGTTACAAGGTTCTCAATCTTCTCTCTGTACTCCGTCTCGTCATTATTTACACGTCCTTCCACTCTTAGCTACGAAGGTAGACTTCCGTCTATCAAAGCAACAAACATCACGCCCGGGGGCGACACGGTGGAGCAGCGGTAGAGTTGCCGCCTCATGGTGCCAGAGACCCGGGTTCGATCCTGACCTCGGCTGCTGTCTGCACAGAATTTGTACGTGCAAACTCCACACAGACAACGCCTGAGGTCGGGTCTCTACCGCTGCGAGGCAACGGCTCTACCAGCTGCGCCACCGTGCCGCCATTTGTTGATATGTTTCCAATATCACAGTGCTGTCTACATCTCAAAGTGTTATCTTGGCTGTAAAGCACTTTAGAATTTTACTCAAGTGCAAGACTATCATTCTTTTTCAAGACATTATTCCGCTTGCATTTATATCAGCATTGCCTTTCAATTAGGGTGGCACAGTGGCACAGCGGTAGAGTCACTGCCTCACAGCACCAGAGACCTGGGTTCGATCCTGACTACGGGAGCTCTGTGTACGGAGTTTGTACGTTCTCCCCGTGACCTGCGTGGGTTTTCTCCGGGTGCTCTGGTTTCCTCCCACACTCCAAACACATATAGGTTAATAATCTTCTGTAAATTGTCCGTAGTGTGTGGGATAGTGCGAGTGATTGCTGGTCTGCATGGACTCAGTGGGCCGAAGTGCCTGTTTCCATGCTATATCTCTAAAGTCTAAGGTCTGAAGTCACTGTGTCAGACTGATTTCATGCTTACAACTTAACATCTACCACATGTACATTCTCCCCGTGACCTGCGTGGGTTTCATCCAAGATCTTCGGTTTCCTCCCACACTCCAAAGACGTACAGGTTTGCAGGTCAATTGTCTTGGTGTAAATGTAAATTGTCCCTAGTGTGTGTAGGATGGGTAGGATAGTGGGTTGTGTGATTGCTGGTCTGCACGGACTTGGTGGGCCGAAGGGCCTGTTTCCGGGCTGTATCTCTAATGCCTACAGTCTAAAGTGACTGCGTCAGACTGATTTCATCCGTACAACTTACGCATCTAAGAGAAGTAGTTAGGACCTTTAAGGTAGACAAAAATGCTGGAGAAACTCAGCGGGTGCAGCAGCATCTATGGAGCGAAGGAAATAGGCAACGTTTCGGGCCGAAACCCCTTCTTCAGACCTTTAAGGGCCTGTCCCACTTAAGTGATTTTTTTGGCAACTGTCACAGTCGTAGCAGGTCGCTGAAAAAGCGGCAACTGGACCCCCCCTCCCCCTCCGACAATGTCTACAGCAAGTTACCAACCTAGTCGAGGTCAAGCCACGGCAAGCTACCGACAACCAGCGACACACACGTCGCGACTTGGGGCGTCCACCTACGACCACACAGGTGACAACCAAAGCTGACCCACGTCCACCCGCGACAAGCTACGACCCTGTCGGCGACAACTGAACACAATTCAGCCGCCGGTACCTGTCGCCGGTTGGCGTAGGTTGGCGTAGGTTGGCGTAGGTTGGTGTAGGTTGGCGTAGGTAGTCGCCAATGGAATTCACCAAAGTCGGCACACGGCGCCAACCGATGTCAACACCTACGACAGGAGACGACAAGGTTTTGAACAGTTCAAAATCCAGCGGCCACCAGAAAAACGTTACGACTCTTTAGGCGACCGAGGAGACATCTCACGACCATACAGGCGTCACCCGGCGACCACGTGGCAACAGCCTAGTCATCCTAGGTCGCCGAAAAAATCGCCTAAATGGCACAGGGGCTTCACATTAACAAAGAGGACCATTTTGTTAAATGTTTTAAAAGGCATCTGATATTGAAGTGTCCTCTCAATTGTACAATAGATACCTTGTGTATTACATCCGATGGAAATATATATATATCTTTTTTTTTAAAGGGGGCAGATCTCTCAGTCCCTTTGTTAGCGCTTACTTCGGCAATATTTTATCCATCTCGACAACTTCTGTGCAATTATTTTGCGGAAAGCATCTGATTCGGAGGCCTGAAATAGATAGATGTGGTGCTAAAACTGACTGAGTGTGTTTGCAGTAGGACTGATGTGTTTGGTTCCAATGTGCAGGGGCAGGCTGTGTTATAAATGGAGTCACCATAGCTGCCGAAATAAATTACCTGGGCTTCGGCAGATTACTTATCCGGGACAAAGAGTGCCATGGAGTGAATGAAATAAAAGCAATTTGGTTTAGTTTTAGTATTCGAGATACAGCGCGGAAACGAGCCCTTCAGCCCACCGGGTCCGCGCCGACCAGCAATCACCCCACACACTAACACTACCCTACACACACACACACATACACATATAGAAACATAGAACATAGAAATTAGGTGCAGGAGTAGGCCATTCGACCCTTCGAGCCTGCACCGCCATTCAATATGATCATGGCTGATCATCCAACTCAGTATCCTGTCCCTGCCTTCTCTCCATACCCCCTGATCCCTTTAGCCACAAGGGCCACATCTAACTTCCTCTTAAATATAGCCAATGAACTGGCCTCAACTACCTTCTGTGGCAGAGAGTTCCAGAGATTCACCACTCTCTGTGTGAAAAATGTTTTTCTAATCTCGGTCTTAAAGGATTTCCCCCTTATCCTTAAACTGTGACCCCTTGTCCTGGACTTCCCCAACATCGGGATCAATCTTCCTGCATCTAGCCTGTCCAACCCCTTAAGAATTTTGGACAAATTACATGGTGCTCCAAGCCGATTAAGCTACGAACCTGCACGTCTTTGGAGTGTGGGAGGAAACCGAAGATCTCGGAGAAAACCCACGCAGGTCACGGGGAGAACGTACAAACTCCGTACAGACAGCACCCGTAGCCGGGATGGAACCCGGGTCTCTGGCGCTGTGAGGCAGCAACTCTACCGCTGTGCCATCATGCCGCATCTTGTAAGCCTAAATGGTATCAATTTAGTAGACGTACAGGGGGAAAAGTACAAAGCTTTTCCTCAGCCATTGTTTCCAAAGTTGGGCATTTTACAGACACAAAACTATTTCTAGAATTATAGAATGATTGCTACTTAATAGTCACGTGTACTTGGGACAGTGAGATTCATTGTCCGTGTACAGTCCAAGTATGCACGTAAAGGGTGCCCGCACAAAAGTATTCTATCTGTTTAAGAAGGAACTGCAGATGCTGGAAAAATCGAAGGTAGACAAAAATGCTGGAGAAACTCAGCGGGTGAGGCAGCATCTATGGAGAGAAGGAAATAGGTGATGTTTCGGGCCGAGACCCTTCTTCAGACTGATGTGGGGGTGGGGGGGCGCGGGAAGAAGAATGGAAGAGGCGGAGACAGTGGGCTGTGGGGGAGCCGGGAAGGGGAGGGGAAAGAGGGAGAAAGCAAGGACTACCTGAAATTGGAGAAGTCAATGTTCATACCGCTGGGGTGTAAACTACCCAAGCGAAATATGAGGTGCTGCTCCTCCAATTTACAGTGGGACTCACTCTGGCCATGTAGGAGGCCCAGGACAGAAAGGTAGGATTCGGAATGGGAGGGGGAGTTGAAGTGCTGAGCCATATAGTCCCTCTTTCTTCTCCCCCCCCCCCCCCCCCCCCCCCTCCCCTGTCCCTCCTTGTTCTTGGTGGCTCCCCCCAAGCCAGATTCTCAGCGTTGTGGATGATCAGCCATGATCACATTGAATGGCGGTGCAGGCTCGAAGGGCCGAATGGCCTACTCCTGCACCTATTGTCTAATTCCATGCGCGGTATTGAAGAGGGCGCAGCGGTAGAGTTGCTGCCTCACAGCGCCAGAGACACAGGTTTGATCCTGACTACGGGCGCTGTCTGTACGGAGTTTGCACGTTCTCCCCGTGACCACGTGGGTTTTCTTCGAGATCTCTGCTTTCCTCCCACACTCCAAAGGCGAGCAGGTTTTGCAGGTTAATTGGCTTGGTGTATGTGCAAATTGTGTGTGTAGGATAGTGTTAGTGTGCTGGGATCGCTGGCCAGCGCTGGCTGTGTGGGAAGTTTCCCCCCTGTATCTCTAAACCAAACTCAGTCTCTTTTATACATGAGAGAATTCCTCTCTCTTCACACACACACACACACACACACACATGGACAAAAAATTCCCGGGAGTAACAATTTTTTTTCCTCCCACTGATTGCTTTGGTTGCCTTCTCCTGAGAGAGACTGCGTGGTCTCCCATTCTCGGACAGGGATGATTACTCAAGCTACAGAACCCCGTAGAATATTCTTTGTGAAGAAAATGAATTTGCAAAATTCCCTGGAGGAGCTACGGCTCTCCTTCCTCCAACGCAGCAGGAATATTTATCCAGGCAAATTTATCTCTCGATGAAGGTCCATGGAGAAATCACTCTCTGTATGTTTGTTCCACTAGTTCTCCTCTGATTCTCTCCTCTCAGTCTCCAAACTCCAAACGTTGCCGAGTTTCGGAGCTTGTGTACTTTACTCTGAGCTAACGTGTTTTATAGTTTTAAACAGGCCCTTCGGCCCACCGAGTCGGCGCCCATCAGCAATCGATCACCCCATTAATTAACACAACCCTACACACACGGGGGACAATTTTACACTTATACCAAAGCCAATTAACCTACAAACCCACACGTCTTTGGAGTGCGGGAGGAAACCGAAGATCTCGGAGAAAACCCACGCGGGTCACGGGGAGAACGTACAAACGATGACCTTACCTGCTCGCTTCCTGGCCTTGCAGTGTACCTTCTTCTTTTCTCCAGAGATGCTGTCTGACCAGCTGAGTTACGCCAGCTTTTTGTGTCTATCTTCCCTCTAGTCTTGGGATGGTTCTTGATGAAAGTATGGATTGACTGGGCTTGTACTCCAGCATTTTGTTTTAATCTACTCCGTTCCCCCGTGATCTCATGGGTGCTAGGTTTGTTCTTGGGCTCATACGTTTATAGGAGAAGAATTAGGCCATTCGGCCCATCAAGCCTACTCCACCATTCAATCAGGGCTGATCTATCTTTTCCCCTCTACCCCATTCTCCTGCCTTCTCCTCATAACAGACCACATCTGGAGTATTGTGTACAGTTTTGGTCTCCTAATTTCAGGAAGGACATCCTTGTGATTGAGGCAGTGCAGCATAGGTTCACGAGATTGATCCCTGGGATGGCGGGACTGTCATACGAGGAAAGATTGAAAAGACCAGGCTTGTATTCATTGGAGTTTAGAAGGATGAGGGGGATCTTATAGAAACATATACAATTATAAATGGACTGGACAAGCTAGATGCAGGAAAAATGTTACCAATGTTGGGCGAGTCCAGAACCAGGGGCCACAGTCTTAGAATAAAAGGGGAGGTCATTTAAGACTGAGGTGAGAAAAAACTTTTTCACCCAGAGAGTTGTGAATTTATGGAATTCCCTGCCACAGAGGGCAGTGGAGGCCAAGTCACTGGATGGATTTAAGAGAGAGTTAGATAGAGCTCTTGGGGCTAGTGGAGTCAAGGGATATGGGGAGAAGGCAGGCACGGGTTATTGATAGGGGACGATAAGCCATGATCACAACGAATAGCAGTGCTGGCACGAAGGGCTGAATGGCCTCCTCCTGCACCTAGTTTCTATGTTTCTATGTTTCTATGTAAACCCCTGATACCCGTACTAATCAATAATCTATCTATGTAGGTTTAGGAAGGAACTGGTTTAAACCAAAGGTAGACACAAAAAGCTGGACAGGCGGCATCTCTGGAGAGATGAAATTGGTGACGGTTTGGGTGGAGACCCTTCTTCAGAATCTATCTATCTCTGCCTTAAAAATATCAATTGGCTTGGCTTCCACAGCCTTCTGTGGCAATGAATTCCACAGATTCACCACCCTCTGACTAAAGAAATTCCTCCTCATCTCCTTTGAAAAGAAATGTCCTTTTATTCTGAGGCTACGACCTTTAGTCCTAGACTCTCCCACTAGTGGAATCATTCTCTCCACATCCACTCTATCCAGGCCTTTCACTATTCGGTAAGTTTCAATGTGTCGAAAGCTCATGCAATCCCTTGTCAAAGAAATTCTGAAAACAGGCCATATATTATATCCACCTTATCTACCTTGCAAATGAAACTTTAAAAAGCTCTAAGTGGTCTGTCAAACATACTGTAATTCCCTATTCATAGTTATGCTAAATTGCACTATAATTTTCAAAGTGGCCATTATCATATCGTTGATAACAGATACCAAATGAAAGGTACCGCAGGATAGGTGGTTGTGGTTGTGTTAATCAGATGGTGATCTGAGGATCCGGATTAATAAATGTGGAGATGTGAATCTAAACTTTGGAACGGCACTTTGGGGGCGGGCACGGTGGCGCAGCGTTAGAGTTGCCGCCTTACAGCGAATGCAGCGCAGGAGACCCGGGTTCGATCCCAACTGCAGGCGCTGTCTGTACGGAGTTTGTACGTTCTCCCCGTGATCCGCGTGGCTTTTCTCCGAGATATTCGGTTTCCTCCCACACCCCAAAGACGTACATGTTTGTAGGTTAATCGGCTTGGTAAATGTAAAAATTGTCCCTAGAGTGTGTAGGATGGTGTTAATGAGCTGGGATCGAGGGCCGGCACGCACCCGGTGGGCCGAAGGGCCTGTTTCCGTGCTGTGTCTCTAAACTAAACTAAACTCAAATCCAGTAAGGACATAGATAGCTGCTATTGTATGCATCAAAGGTACACAAAAATGCTGGTGAAACTCAGCGGGTGCAGCAGCATCTATGGAGCGAAGGAAATAGGCAACGTTTCGGGCTGAAACCCTTCTTCAGACTGCTGCTATAGCAGATAGCTGCTATTGTATTCAAATTGGCTTAAATGTCTTAAAAACCATAGATAGAGTGATACGGGCCAATGCAGGCATGCAGGCAGGCGGGACTAGTGTAGATGGGGCATGTTGGCCGGTGTGGGCAGGTGGTGTAGATGGGGCATGTTGGCCGGTGTGGGCAAATGGTGTAGATGGGGCATGTTGGGCCGAAGGGCCTGTTTCCACGCTGTATCACTCCATGACTCTCTGACTTACTTTCATTTCAGACATTTCAATCTGCATCTACTCCACTGGAAATGTTTCTTTCACATCTAAACCCCCAGCCATTGACTGACAACCATTGCAGCAATCTCAAATTCAAGGGGAAAATCCTAGACATTTGGGTATGAAAAGATTTTTTTTTACACATTCGGTTAAAGAGATTGCGAAACAGGCCAGATAACTTTCTTCAGAACAATGTTTGAGATCTGGATTTTGTGAAAGCTTGCATATATAAAAGAACTCTTTTGCATTTTCATGTAAACACCAGGCTTAAAACACTTGTGTAGGAAGGAAATGCAGATGCTGGTTTAAATCGAAGATGGACACGAAATGCTGGAGTAACTCAGCAGGACAGGCAGCATCTGTGGTGAACATGGATAGGTGACGTTTCACAGAGTGCTGGAGTAACTCAGCGGGTCAGGCAGCATCTTTGGAGAGAAGGAATGGGTGACGTTTCGGGTCGAGACCCTTCTTCAACTGTCTGAAGAAAAGTCCCAACCCAATACATTATCTGCCCAGTCCTCCCTCCCCACCTGCTGCCTGCTGAGTTCCTCCAGCACTTTGTGTTTGACTTATGTATATTATATCTTGGTAACTGTTGTCGAGCTGGAAAGTGTACAGGCAAGATTTACCAGGATGTTGCCAGGACTGAGTGTTTGAGCTATAGGCAGAGGTTGCGTAGGCTGGGACGGAGTATGAGGGGCGATCTTATAGTGTACATAATCATGAGAGGAATAGATCGGGTAAATGCACAGAGTCTCTTGCCCAGAGTAGGGGAATCAAGAACCAGAGGACATAGGTTTAAGGTGAAGGGGAAAAAAATTGAATAGGAGTCTGAGGGGGAACTTTTTCACACAAAGGGTGGTGGGTGTATGGAATGAGCTGCTGGATGAGGTAGTTGAGGCAGGGACTATCGCAATGTTTAAGAAACAGTTAGACAGGTACATGGATAGGACAGGGATATGGGCCAAACTCAAGCAGGTGGGACTAGTGTAGCTGGGGACATGTTTGTCAGTGTGGGCAGGTTGGGCTGAAGGGCCTGTTTCCACACTGTATCACTCTATGACTCTAATGGGCCTGTCCCACATGCGCGACTTTTTCGGCAACTGTCAGCGCCCATCATAGGTTGTTGGAAGTCGCCGAAAAGTTTCAACATGTTGAAAATCCAGTGGTAACCAGAAAGACTCTACGACCCTTTGGGCGACTGAGGAGACGACTCACGACCGTACAGGCGACATGTCGCGGGGTGAAGCCCGTACGGTCGTGAGTAGTCGCCCAAAGAGTCGTACCTTGTTCTGGTCGCCGCTGGATTCTCAACATGTTGAACATTTTCGGCGACCTGCAACGACCCATGACGGGTGTCGGCAGTCTCCGAAAAAGTCGCGTAAGTGGGACAGGCCCCTTATCTGCTTGCATTTGGAATGTCCAGATGCCACTGAAGCTATGCCAACAGGTATAAAATCGTTCCCAGGCACCAGAAAGGTATAAGCCAAGAAATATATGTTGAAATAAATTAACGTTATCTCCTTTGGAGACATGCATCTGTTGTAAACAATGCCTTGCATTGGTAGAGAGACTTTTGATGTGATAACTGAAAGGTAATGGCGATGGAATTCCGATCGTGAAGATGGGACTCTGTGCCAATTTGTTAATGATGTGCAACGGGACATAAATAACACATCTGTAACCCGACAGAAGCAAGCCGACATTTTAGTTTAGTTGAGTTCAGTTTAGAGATACAGCGCGGAAACAGGCCCTTTTCCACACCGAGTCCGCGCCGACCAGCGATCCCCGCACACTGATAGCCCTGTCCCACGGTACGAGTTCATTCCAAGAGCTCTCCCGAGTTTAAAAAAAAAATCAAACTCGTGGTAAGCACGGAGAATGTACGTAGCGGGTACGTCGGAGCTCGGGGATGTCTCTTAGCGGCTCGTAACGCTAACGGCAGGTACTCGGGAAGACTCGCTAATGGTAAGCACGGGAAGACACGTGAAGATTTTTCAACATGTTGAACAATGTCCACGAGAGCCCCGAGTACCGACGAGCGGCCATTACCGTAAATCTCTGAGTTCGAATCGGGGCAAACTCGGGAGAGCTCTTGGAATGAACTCGTACCGTGGGACAGGGCTTTAACACTATCCTACACATACTAGGGACAATTTTACACTTACACCAAGCCATTTAACCTACAAACCCATACGTCTTTGGAGTGTGGGAGGAAACCGAAGATCTCGGAGAAAATCGACGCAGGTCACGGGGAGAACGTACAAACTCCGTACAGACCGCACCCGTAGTTGGGCTCGAACCCGGGTCTCCGGCGCTGAAAGTGCTGTAAGGCAGCAACTCTACCGCTGCGCCATGTTCTTGCACAAAACACAACACAAAGCGTCTAAGGTAGACAAAAATGCTGGAGAAACTCAGCGGGTGAGGCAGCATCTATGGAGCGAAGGAAATAGGTGACGTTTTGGGTCGAGACCCTTCTTCAGACTCAACAGATACCTTCGATTTTTCCAGCATCTGCAGTTCTTTCTTAAACACAGAGCGTGGCGTTCAGTTTACCGCGCGGTGAAAGGGAGATAACGCAAACTGCACACGCGGACAGCACCCGTGGCGGGGATCGAACCTGGGTCTCTGGCGCCGTGAGGCAGCAACTCCACCCTTTGCATCGCACTTACTCTTAGGGGGGAAAGTGGAGGAAATGCAAGCAAGGATGGCCAGTTCTGATAGTGTGAAGGTACAGAAATATGTGTAGAAATGACTGAGTGAAGGCAAGTTAAATTTAGCTCTTTGTGCTAACGGAATCAAGGGATATGGGGAGAAAGCAGGAACGGGGGGTACTGATTTTGGATGATCAGCCATGATCATATTGAATGGCGGTGCCGGCTCGAATGGCCGAATGGCCTACTCCTGCACCTATTTTCTATGTTTCTATGTCCAATATCCATACAAGGTCGGTTGGAGAGTCGGGCTGGGCCTTAGCTGACGGAAGGACCGTTTAGAATGCTGATGACAGTGGGGAAGAAATGGCTTTGGTACATGAAACTTAACACCAGTCTCCTTTGTAATTCCCTTTCACTTGGAGGGAGAATTGTCCTCAATATTCCCTCCAATGTCACTCAGATTGGCCGACTTGGTGCTGCTGAATATCCCGCGGTCTAGGCATAAGCTTAGGGGTGACCGTGCCTTTGCAGTTGCAGCTCCTAGACTGTGGAACATCATCCCCCTTCCCATCAGAACTCCATTGACTCCTTTAAGTCAGGACTAAAAACTTATCTATACTCCCAAGCCTTTCCTGACGTCCACTGAATGAGGGCTATATGTATATATGTATGTAGTTTGTTTGTGTATACTATGCTTATAACAAATGTAAAGCACTTTGGCCAACGAGAGTTGTTTTTTAAATGTGCTATATAAATAAATGTGACTTGACTTGAATATTCGTATCAACTGGTTCAGGCACAGAGAGTTCCTGCCTTACAGCGCCAGATACACAGGTCCTGACTATGGGTGCTGTCTGTACGCAGGGCTGTCTTAACACATGGGCACGCTGGGCTGTTGCCCGGCTCCCCACGAGTATAGGGGCCCCACGCTAATCTATGTATCGTAGAATGTTATTGTAGAACATGAGAACGGAGAGGAACATCACAAGTGCATGGCGGCGCATTTGATACTGGAAGTGTCGGGGTCCCAGTGCACTGCTTTGACGCCCCTGTCCGTACGGGGTTTGTACCTTCTCCCTGTGACCTCGTGGGTTTTCTCCGGGCGCTCCGGTTTCCTCCCACACTCCCAAGACGTACAGGTTTTGCACGTTAATTGGCTTCGGTATAATTGTGAATTGTTTTGAGTGTGTGTGGGATCGTGCTAGCGTGCGGGGATCGCTGGTCAGCACGGCCTCGGTGGGCAGAAGGGCTTGTGCCTCTAAACTAAACTAAACTAAGCTAAACTAAACTGAACTGTAAATGCTTGATGTATTCAAGAGAGAGTTAGATATAGTTCTTGGATCTAAAGGAATCAAGGGATATGGGGAGAAAGCAGGAATGGGGCACTGATTCTGGATGATCAACCATGATCTTATTGAATGTCGGTGCTGGTTTGATGGGCCGAATGGCCTACTCCTGCACATAGTGTCTATGTTTCGATGTTTCTAAATGCTAGGATCCTTTTATCAATGAATTTTCAAAACCCAGGTGAACAATAACTCCCATTGTAGCCTTAACTCCTTAACTCTTTCACCATTCATATTCCTTTTTAATGCACAAGTGTTTTAATGTCTGTCGTGGAGGTTCGTGAGATGCTGTTTCAATGGGGATACTGTTGCTGAAAGCAGTCCAGCACTGCCCCCTGGTGTTGGAACATTGCCAGTGTACAACACACGCTGGGATCGGCAAGAGACAGAGTTGGCGGCTCATAGAGTCTTACAGTATGGACACAGGCCCTTCGGCTCAAAGTGCACGCCAACCAAACTGTCCCACCTACGCCAGTCCCACCTGCCCACGTGTTGCCCAAGATCTTTCTGAAATTTAATCTGATCATCCTGCAGCGGGCCACCCTTGTGGAGGGTGTATAGTGTTAAAAGGCCGAAACACCCAGTGATGCAAGGGTACACTACTGATGATGTGTCCTGTGCCCAACTGTCCTGAAGGTTACCCAGGCCAAGATATACGTATCCCCCCCCCCAGCCCCCCACCGATGTAGAGCGTCTACCACTCTCAACAATCAACGAATGGCGTGAAATGCTCCCCAACTATTGGCACAAGGGGCTTCTTAACATCTTGTCCTGTGTATTTGATTCTCAGACTGGAAACGCCACCAGTCCATGTTCTCCAGAGATGCTGCCACACCTGCTCAGTTACTCCGGCACTTTGTGTCTTCCTTCTGAACCTTTCCTAATCCATGTATCTGTCCGAATCTATTTTGAATGTTGTCATAGTCCCAGCCTCAACTACCTCCTCCGGCAGCTCGTTCCACACACCCAATGTGAAAAAGCTGCCCCTCTGGATTTGAGAACAATTTACAGAACTCACTCAATCTGTAGTTTAGTTTAGTTTAGTTTAGTTTAGTTTAGAGATACAGCGCGGAAACAGGCCCTTCGGACCAACAAGTCCGCTCCGACCAGCGATCCCCGCATATTTGGTGGCAAAAACAGTTAGGTAGATTATTATCTAAATGGTGTCAAGTTGGGAAAAGGGGAAGTACAACGGGATCTGAGGGTCCTTGTTCATCAGTCAATTAAAGTAAGCATGCAGGTACAGCAGGCAGTGAAGAAAGCGAATGGCATGTTGGCCTTTATAACAAGAGGACTTGAGTATAGGAGCAAAGAGGTCCTTCTGCAGTTGTACAGGGCCCTGGTGAGACCACACCTGGAGTATTGTGTGCAGTTTTGGTCCCCTAGTTTGAGGAAGGATATTCTTGCTATTGAGGGAGTGCAGCGTAGGTTCACAAGGTTAATTCCCGGGATGGCGGGACTGTCATATGCTGAGAGAATGGAGCGGCTGAGTTTGTGTACTCTGGAATTTAGAAGGATGAGAGGGATTCTTATTGAAACATATAAGATCATTAATGGTTTGGACACGCTAGAGGCAGGAAACATGTTCCAGATGTTGGGGGAGTCCAGAACCAGGGGCCACAGTTTAAGAATAAGGGGGAGGCCATTTAGAACGGAGATGAGAAGGTTTTTCACCCAGAGAGTGGTGAGCCCGAAACGTCGACTATTTCCTTCGCTCCATAGATGCTGCTGCACCCGCTGAGTTTCTCCAGCATTTTTGTGTACCTAGGAAGGTCAACCTCCTGTTAATTAATGAGAAAAGCCATGAGTGTTTTACTGTCAGATGTCCCAGGTGGAACAATGAAATTCTTACTTGCAGCAGCACAACAGAATATATAAACATAGTACATGGTTAACAATATAATAAACAAGAAAAAATAATGTTCAGATTGTATATATATACATATACACATATATATTTATACACTGTACATACAGGTTGAAGATAGACACAAAAATCTGGAGTAACTCAGCGGGACAGGCAGCATCTCTGGAGAGAGGAATGGGTGACATTTTGGGTCGAGACCCTTAGTCGGACTCAGATCTCAAATCTCGACCCAAAACGTCACCCATTCCTTCTCTCCAGAGATGTTGCCCGTCCCGCTGAGTTGTTCCAGCTTTTTGCGTCTATCTTCGGTTTAAACCAGCATCTGCAGTTCCTTCCTACTCATAAGAGCCATCGCCCCAGTTAGTACGGAATGTACATGACAGTCCACTGAGTCGAGATGCAAGAGGCGCCATTTTGGTTCCATTTTGCGGTAGTTGGCCACAAAGGCCCGTCGCAGCCATCGTTTCCATCACGGTCATCCCGTGAACCTTCGTCCCTCTCCTCGCCCGGCCCTCTTCACTTCCCTTGTACCCGGGTAGTGGGGGGGGAGCGGTGCCTCCCACTGCCCCCCCCCCCCCCCCCCCCGTTTCTTCTTCTCGCCGAGCCCTTGACCAGCGACCGTCCCCGTCACCATCTCCCTCCCCCCCATCTCTGTTTCCCGGTCCACGGGATGAGCAGGGGCCGGGGCCCAGCGGCCTCCCCTCCCCCAGCCAGCCTGGCCGCTGGGCCGAACGACGGGCGATCGATGGACAGTGTGGACTCTGTGGGCCAAAGGGCCTGTTTCCATACTGTACTCAAGAACGGTGGCGCAGCGGTAGAGTCGCGGCCTCACAGCACCAGGGAACCGGGTTCGATCCCGACTACGTGTGCTGCCTGTGCGGAGTTTGCACGTTCTCCCCGTGACCTGCGTGGGTTTTCTCCGGGTGCTCAGGTTTCCTCCCACACTCCGAAGAGTTTGTAGGTTAATTGGCTTTGTGTAAATGTAAATTGTCCCGAGTGCGTGTAGGATAGTGTTAGTGTGCGGGGATCGCTGGTCGGCACGGACGCGATGGGCCGAAGGGCCTGTTTCCGCGCTGTAACTCTAAAACTGAAAAAAAAATAAACTAAACTGGATCATAACTAGAAATACAATGTCAACCTGCAAGAAGAATTCGGCAACTATCAGGGATTTGGCGGTGACATCTGCCACACTGTGGTCGTTGCGATGTACTACAACTGAAGTCAACTACACTGTTTAGACTTTAATGTTTGCAAATACAGGTGACAATACAGCATCATCAAATTGGATTGAAGAAAGGTCTCGACCCGAAATGTCACCCATTCCTTCTCTCCAGAGATGCCGCCTGTCCCGCTGAGTTACTCCAGCATTTTGTGTCTATCTCCAGTTTAAACCAGCATCTGCAGTTCCTTCCTCCGCAGTGAATTGAGTATTCTGTAAATACCATAAAAATAGACAATATTTAAAACAACCAATAATAGTGCGCAGTCAGAACCCTCGTGTCCCCCCAAGTCTATACGTTCAGAGTTCAGAGGTTGTGGCGCCATCTGGTGGTCAAGCCACTTACTGATCGAACCCTCGTCACCGGAGCTGGAACAGTCACGCGACTGCTCTTGGTTGGAGTTGGGGGTGGAGAATGTCATTAGTTAATGGGAAAGATTGAAAAGACTGGGCTTGTATTCACTGGGGTTTAGAAGGATGAGGGGAGGATCTTATAGAAACATATACAATTATAAAAGGACTGGACAAGCTAGATGCAGGAAAAATGTTCCCAATGTTGGGCGAGTCCAGAACCAGTGGCCACACAGTCTTAGAATAAAGGGGAGGCCATTTTTGTATTGTATTGTATTGTATTCAAATTTATTGGCATTGTCTCAATTTGAGACAACAAAATGAATTTCCCTTACAGGCAATATCATAAAAAAAATCACCAAAAAAAATTTAAGACTGAGGTGAGAAAAAACTTTTTCACCCAGAGAGTTGTGAACTTGTGGATTTCCCTGCCACAGAGGGCAGTGGAGGCCAAGTCACTGGATGGATTTAAGAGAGAGTTAGATAGAGCTCTAGGGGCTAGTGGAATCAAGGGATATGGGGAGAAGGCAGGCAAGGGTTATTGATTGGGGATGATCAGCCATGATCACAATGAATGGCGGTGCTGGCTCGAAGGGCCAAATGGCCTCCTCCTGCACCTATTTTCTATGTTTCTATGTAATGGGTGCGTCTTACAACTACAGGAGCAACTTAATTTGAGTTTGTCAGTCAACTGGTGTGTTCTGCGGCAGCAACAAAGACTTTGTTTCAGCGTGTACCAAACACACGTGTGTACCAAACTTGTAATGTGTACAATAAAGACACCGTCATTTGGAGCCTTTTGAGTCTCCACGAGGTTGCAGTTTACAGGTTTGTTTATTGTCACGTGTATAGAGGTACAGCGAAAAGCTTTTGTTGCGTGGCTAACCAGTCAGCAGAAAGACAACACATGATTGCAATCGAGCCATTTACGGTGCACAGATATAACCATATAACAATTACAGCACGGAAACAGGCCATCTCGGCCCTACAAGTCCGTGCCGAACAACTTTTTTTTCCCTTAGTCCCACCTGCCTGCACTCATACCATAACCCTCCATTCCCTTCTCCTCCATATGCCTATCCAATTTATTTTTAAATGATACCAACGAACCTGCCTCCACCACTTCCACTGGAAGCTCATTCCACACTGCTACCACTCTCCGAGTAAAGAAGTTCCCCCTCATGTTACCCCTAAACTTCTGTCCCTTAATTCTGAAGTCATGTCCTCTTGTTTGAATCTTCCCTATTCTCAAAGGGAAGAGCTTGTCCACATCAACTCTGTCTATCCCTCTCATCATTTTAAAGACCTCTATCAAGTCCCCCCTTAACCTTCTGCGCTCCAGAGAATAAAGACCTAACTTATTCAACCTATCTCTGTAACTTAGTTGTTGATACATGATAAGGGCTTGATTGTACATACAAATGCAACATACTGTTGAATAGAATGTTATTTTTCCAAATCCCATCTAATTGCTAAAGCTGTAGACTTTTTCTTATTCGGCAGAGCTAGAGAGAGCTGGCATAGATAATATGTTCAGCTCACACAGATGACCTTTTCAGTAAAGATGCCTTCATTGCTTGACAAGGCGGCACTAACAGACTCCTTTCTGGGCTCATGAATAGCAAACTAAGTCATCAGTGTGTAACTAGATAGGGAGGGCACAATTGAAACAGCAAGTATTCTTATACATGTAGGAAGCAAGGACAAATGCTGGTTTCAACCGAAGGTAGACATATGTATAAGAATACAAAGATAAACGCAAAATGCTGGTGTAACTCAGCGGGACCGGCTGCAGCCTCTGGAGAGAAACATAATAAACATTGAAAATAGGTTGCATTCGGCCCTTCGAGCCAGCATCGCCATTCGAAATGATCATGGTTCACAGAGAGTGGTGAATCTCTGAAACTCTCTGCCACAGAGGGTAGTTGAGGCCAGTTCATTGGCTATATTTAAGAGGGAGTTAGATGTGGCCCTTGTGGCTAAGGGGATCAGGGGGTATGGAGAGAAGGCAGGTATGGGATACTGAGTTGGATGATCAGCCATGATCATATTGAATGGCGGTGCAGGCTCGAAGGGCCGAATGGCCTACTCCTGCACCTAATTTCTATGTTTCTATGTTTCTATGGTTGATCATGCAGAATCGGTACCCCGTTCCTGCTTTTCCCCTTATCCCCTGATTCCGTTAGCCCTAAGAGCTGTATCTAACTCTCTTGAATACATCCAGTGAATCGGCCTCCACTGCCTTCAGTGGCAGAGAATTCCACAGAGTCACAACTCGCTACGTGAAAAAGTTTTTCCTCATTCCATAGAAACATAGAAACATAGAAACATAGAAATTAGGTGCAGGAGTAGGCCATTCGGCCCTTCGAGCCTGCACCGCCATTCAATATGATCATGGCTGATCATCCAACTCAGTATCCCGTACCTGTCTTCTCTCCATACCCCCTGATCCCCTTAGCCACAAGGGCCACATCTAACTTCTTCTTAAATATAGCCAATGAACTGGCCTCAACTACCCTCTGTGGCAGAGAGTTCCAGAGAGTTTCAGTCCTAAATGACCGACCCCTTATTCTTCAACCGTGACTCCAGGTTCTAGACACCCCCGACATCGGGAACATTTTTTCAGCATCTAGCAAGTCCAATCCCTTAAGAATTTTACAAGTTTCTATCAGATGCCCTCTCATCCTTCTACATTCTAGTGAATATAAGCCCAGTCGATCCATTCTTTCATCGTATATCGAGCCTGCCATCCCGGGGATTAACCTGGTGAACCTACGCCGCACTCCCTCAATAGCCAGAATGTCCGTCCTCAAATTAGGAGACCAAAATTGCACACAATACTCCAAGTGTGGTCTCACCAGGGCCCTGTACAACTGCAGTAGGACCTCCTTGCCCCCAAACTCACATCCCTTCCTTTACTTCCAATCCACGATCCCGTCCGTATGTCTTCTAAACGTTGAAATTTCACCTATATCTGCCACCACCCTACTGGTGGCTTGTTGCATGCATTCAGCACCATCCCTATGAATAGACAATAGACAATAGGTGCAGGAGTAGGCCATTCGGCCCTTCGAGCCAGCACCGCCATTCAATGTGATCATGGCTGATCATCCCCAATCAGGACCCCGTTCCTGCCATCTCCCCATATCCCCTGACTCTGCTATCTTTAAGAGCCCTATCTAGCTCACTCTTGAAAGTATCCAGAGAACTGGCCTCCACCGCCCTCTGAGGCAGAGAATTCCACAGACTCATAACTCTCTGTGTGAAAAAGTGTTTCCTCATCTCCGTTCTAAATTGATTACCCCTTATTCTTAAACTGTGGCCCCTGGTTCTGGATTCCCCCAACATCTGGACCATGTTTCCTGCCTCTAGCGTGTCCAAACCTTTAATAATATTATATGCTTCAATAAGATTCCCTCTCATCCTAAACTCATGAGTGTACAAGCCCAGCCGCTCCATTCTCTCAGCATCTTGACCTCATGACCATCATAAAGGCACACAGAGGGGAAATGGACCTTCCAGTCCAACTCATCCATGCTGACCAAGGCACCCCATCTAAACTGGTCCCATTTGATATCTCAAGCATCTAAGCAGTCACGGGAAGAACATGCAAACTACACACAGACAGCGCTCGAGGTCAGGGTCCAACTCAGGTCTCTACCACTTGCATGTTTTACGGATTACAATTTTTTCTTGAGGTTTTTTTTTTTAAGTGACCTCCCGTTTGCGAGTGGTGTAGTGCAGATGGCCATTAGATCTACACGCTAGCAGAGGCACGACAACCTTCATTCCAACAATTCTGTTTAAACCCCAAAGCAATTGAAGCATTACTGCCCAACTTGTTGCTGTAGTGATACCTATTAATTGTGTGTGTGTGTGTGTGTGTGTGTGTGTGTGTGTGTGTGTGTGTGTGTGTGTGTGTGTGTGTGTGTGTGTGTGTGTGTGTGTGTGTGTGTGTGTGTGTGTGTGTGTGTGTGTGTGTGTGTGTGTGTGGGTGGGTGTGTGGGTGTTATTGTATGTGTGTGTTACTGTGTGTGTTACTGTGTGTGTGGGTGTGTGTGTGGGTCACTGTGTGTTACTGTGTGTGTGTGTGTGTGTGTGTGTATGTGTGTGTGTGTGTGTGTGTGTGTGTGTGTGTGTGTGTGTGTGTGTGTGTGTGTGTGTGTGTGTGTGTGTGTGTGTGTGTGTGCGCGTGTGTGTGTGTGTGTGTGTGTGTGTGTGTGTGTGGGTGTGTGTGTGGGTGTGTGTGTGTGTGTGTGTGTGTGTGTGTGTGTGTGTGTGGATGTGTGTGTGTGTGTGTGTGTGTGTGTGTGTGTGTGTGTGTGTGTGTGTGTGTGTGTGTGTGTGTGTGTGTGTGTGTGCATGTGTGTGGTGTGTGATACTGTGTGTGTGGGTGTGTTACTGTGTGTGTGTGTGTGTGTGTGTGTGTGTGTGTGTGTGTGTGTGTGTGTGTGTGTGTGTGTGTGTGTGTGTGGGTGTGTGTGTGTGTGTGTGTGTGTGTGTGTACGACCAACAATGTCTATTGCTGGCACGAGCTGATGATGTTCACTGCAGAAAGATATTTGTTGATTGTACATGTAAATGCAACATACTGTTGAATAGAATGTTATTTTTCCAAATCTCATCTAATTGCTAAAGCTGTAGACTTATTCGGCAGAGCTAGAGAGAGCTGGCATAGATAATATGTTCAGCTCATACAGATGACCTTTTCAGTAAAGATGCCTTCATTGCTTGACAAGGCGGCACTAACAGACTCCTTTCTGGGTTCATGAATAGCAAACTAAGTCATCAGTGTGTAACTAGATAGGGAGGGCATGATTGAAGGAGCTTGAATTCTTATACATGGAGGAAGCAACTGTAGATGCTGGATTCAACTGAAGATAGACTTATGTATAAGAATACAAAGATAGACACAAAATGCTGGAGTAACTCAGCGGGACAGGCAGCATCTCTGGAGGGAAGGAATGGGTGACATTTTGGGTTGTGACCCTTCTTCAGTGTGTCAGTGTGCGGGGATCGCTGGTCAATGCGAACTCGGTGGGCCGAAGGGCCTGTTTCCACCCTGTATCTCTAAACGAAACCAATGTTGGGCCGAGAGGTTTACTTGAAACATTAGCAACTGTGGCTTTAGCTCAGATGCTAAACCTGGAAGGAACTGTGCATAGAACTGCACCACCCCAGATCGTAGCTCTGATACATTGTAGGGGTTTGGAGCATTCATTATTGCTTCAACTTTCGCCATCACAGGGAGAAGTTCGTTGGTGTCTAAATCAATTCAATCAATCAATCAATCAATCAATCAATCAATCAATCAATCAGTTTTATTCGTCACATTGCACATAAAGTGCAAGTGAAATGAATTTGTCAGCAGCGGTACAACAACACACAATCACAATAAACATTTTACACAAACATCCACCACCGCCCTTATGTGGGGTGGGAGATTGCAACCTTCAGGTGGTCCACCCTGTTTCAATGAATGCAATCAACCCGGCGTGCACAATCAAATAAGATCAAATAGAACAAGTTGTCCTTCAACTTTAGGCTGTGCACGCCATACGCAAGAAGAAGAAGCCCTTATGTGTGTTGATAGTCAAGTACTGTTGACTTTCCTTGTCGACATTGAGTTGGGCGTAAGCGTGAGACAAATCCAGTTTAGTGAAGACTCTTGCTCCGCTAAGTTCTGCGTATAGATCTTGCGAAGTTCGTAACGGATATTGGTCGTCATCAACGGCTTGGTTGATTGTGACTTTGTCGTCACCACATAGTCGAACAGTTTTGTTTTGTCGGCCTTGGGTACAGTCACAGTTGGCGCTGCCCAGTTACACTGGTCTGTCTTCACGAGTGCTCCGTTCCGCTCTAACCTGTCGAGTTCTTCCTCCACTTGTTGCTTTAGTGCATATGGTACAGGTCTTGCTCGACAACACACAGGCCTCACGTCTTGCTTAAGTCGAATGTGTGCAGAGTACCCTGTTATTCCCGTGGAGCTGTCAGCAAAAGATGTTTGCATGTTTGCTTTGATGTTTTCAAGACTTGATTTGGACAAATCGAAGCTGAAAATGTTCTTCAAGTCTAACTCTATTCTACTCAGCCAATCCATTCCAAAGAGGGTTGGTTTATTTCTGTAGCTGGCCACTATGATGGGCAGTGTTACTGACTGACCATTATGCTGAACTTTACAGTTAATTTGTCCACATGTCTCCAAAACTTAGAAAAACATAGAAACATAGAAAGTAGGTGCGAGAGCAGACCACCAGGTCCATCGAGCCCGCATCGCCATTCGCTCATGGCTGAACACTAAACAGACACACTTACCCACAAACAGTAGACACAAGACACAGAACACAAGACACTACCCTCCCCTTTATACCGCTATCACCCCTCTCCACCCCAAGAACCTCGTGATCTCCTGGGGGAGGCAAAAAACCGGATAAAAACCCAGGTCCAATTCGGGAAAAAAATCCGGGAAATTCCTCTCCGACCCCAATCTAGGCGATCGACACTTGTCCAGGAGATCACTCAGGTCTTACTATACTAACCATACCTAGGTCCATATCCCTGCCCTCTCCCCGTAGCCCCTTATCCCCTTGGCAGCTAAAAAAACATCTATTTTAGTCTTAAATATATTTAAAGTTTCTGCTTCCACTGCTCCCTGGGGCAGTGAATTCCATAAATTAACCACCCTCTGGGTGAAGAAGTTCTTCCTCACCTCAGTTTTAAAAGAGCCCCCCTTATTCTGCAACTATGTCCCCTAGTTCTAGTTTCCCCGATCATTGGGAACATCCTCGGTGCATCCACCCGATCAAGGCCCCTCACGATCTTATATGTTTCAATGAGATCGCCTCTCATTCTTCTAAACTCCAAAGAGTAGAGTTCCAGCCTACTTAACCTTTCCTCATATGTCAATCCCCTCATTGCAGGAATTAATCTTGTAAACCTTCGCTGCACTGCCTCCAGGGCTAGTACATCCTTTCTTAAGTATGGACCCCAGAACTGTACACAGTATTCCAAATGTGGTCTCACTAATACTGTGTACAGCTGCAGCAAGACCTCCGTGTTTTTATACTCAATCCCCCTAGCAATAAAGGCCAAAACTCCATTGGCCTTCCTGATTGCTTGCTGCACCTGCATACTAACTTTCAGTGATTCATGTACTAATACCCCTAGATCCCTTTGCGTTGCATTACAACGCAGCTCCTCCTCATTTAGAAAATAACTTGCCCTATCATTTTTTTTCCCAAAGTGAATGACTTCACATTTACTAGTATTAAATTTAATCTGCCAAGTTGTTGCCCACTCACCTAGCTTATCTATATCCTTTTGCAGACTCTTCCTATCCTCCTCATCCCCTACTTTTCCTCCCATTTTTGTATCGTCCGCAAATTTTGATATATTACACTTGGTTCCCTCCTCCAAATCATTTATATAAATTGTGAACAACTGGGGTCCCAGCACCGACCCTTGCGGAACCCCGCTAGTTACCGGTTGCCATCCCGAGTATGAACCATTTATCCCCACTCTCTGCTTCCTATTTGTTAGCCAATCCTCTACCCATGCTAATATATTACCCCCAATCCCATAATTTTTTATTTTTAGCAATAGTCTCTTATGTGGCACCTTGTCAAAAGCCTTTTGGAAGTCCAAGTATACCACATCCACCGGTTCCCCTTTATCCACCCGGGTTGTTACTTCCTCAAAGAATTCGAGCAGATTCGTTAAACAGGACTTCCCCTTCACAAAACCATGCTGGTTCTGTCCGATGAAGTCATGTTTATCCAAGTGCCCCGATTAGTGTTTCTACTTCACCCGAGTAGGTTCTCAGGTTGAGCATACTCTCAAACAATGGTGTCTGTGGGAACTTTGTTACGTACAGGTCTTTGCTCGTGACCGAACAATCTGCTGCCTTGTCAATACACATATCGATTAACTGTTCATTTATCAATAGTTTAGGTTGAAAGTCCTTGCCTTGGCTGGTTGTAGGCTTATCGACGTTGGTTGCATAAATGGTGTACAACCCAAGTTCATTTCCATCTGGGTTCATCTCCAAGTTGTGAACTCCTTTCTGGTGTTGTAGCGTGATTCCCGCAGATTGTTGGTTTCATGCTTTAAGCTTGGCCCGACATGCTGGGGCGATATGGCCTTTCTTCTGCAGTTATAGAACTTGGCCATTTGGAACTGACAAAATTGGGATGACTGATTACCGTTGCAACGATAACAACTGGCTGAACTCGGCTCCCCGCCATACTTTGTTTAGTTTAGCGCCTCTTGGTTTGGCCCTAGGCACTGCCTTGTGACTGTAAACGGCCACTGCAGTCCGTGGTGGACGGAACTCGCGAGCATTCTTTGATGCCATCACCATTGTGGTACCAATGTTGCATGCTTTCTCCAATGTGAGATCTGGTGTGTTCATGAGTTTCAACTGAATTTGTTCATCCACTCCGACCACAAACAAATCTATCGCATAGTGCACGTCCAATAAAGTTACATTGCAAAGTTACGTTTTTCAAGGCAACAATGTACTCATGCTTCTGGTGTCTAGTGCCAAATTTATAGCTTTCTGCTATTTCCAGAGGCTTTGGGTAGAAGTGCTCCTCCAACTTCTTCATAATGTCATTGAATGGCATGACGTTTGCCTCTATGGGCGCAAGGAGATTCACGAGTGTGGCGTACATTTCAGGATCCATCTCCGTGAGCAGAATCGCTTTCATGTGCTCGCAAACGGCCTTATTTGTTTCAGTCACCATCTCTCCTTCGCCACTAATCTCCATTATGTTGTTTGCCGTGAAAAACATGTTCACCCTCTCCATATAGGAGCTGAACGGCTCTCTACTCTTGTCAAAAGTGCCAAGGTTTCCAACTTTTTATTAAAGTCCTTTTACAAATCCCGAATTCCTGTCTGTTCTGGTGTAACAATTCACATAAAACATAGCTGTACAAAGGCTATTCAGCTTGATCAACTCGACAAAAAAAAATGTCATACAATCCCAAGGACGGCATCTTGCCACGTAGACACAACACAGAGATAGCCTGACAAACTCTCGACGATTTGTCCAGCTGCTGTTTTAATCTACAGTCCCCTGCATAGACGGATCTGCGGCCTATCGTGTCCAGCTCGCAAAACAACTGCGACACAACTTTGTATTTACTGTTTAAAATGTTAAACAATACTGCATGTTGCAAAACAGTCCTGTACTGTATTTTAAGGATGCGTTCACAAACTCTATACCATCCTCATCGCCAATTTTGTTATATTCCGGATGGCAGAATGAATAACAACTTACACGCAGGTTGCCTGGATCATGAGAGAGAGAGATTTATTACCCAATATTCCCAGCTTATATACAACACCAACTCATTAACATATACATGAATATGCATTAATACATTACAGAGAGAGATAGATAGATAGATAGATAGATAGATAGATAGATAGATAGATAGATAGATAGATAGATAGATAGATAGATAGACAGACAGACAGACAGACAGACAGACAGAGAGACAGACAGACAGACAGACAGAGAGATAGATAGATAGATAGATAGATAGATAGATAGATAGATAGATAGATAGATAGATAGATAGATAGATAGGAGTAGGCCATTCGGCCCTTCGAGCCTGCACTGCCATTCAATATGATCATGGCTGATCATCCAACTCAGTATCCTGTACCTGCCTTCTCTCCATACCCCCTGATCCCTTTAGCCACAAGGGCCACATCTAACTCCCTCTTAAATATAGCCAATGAACTGTGGCCTCAACTACCTTCTGTGGCCGAGAGTTCCACAGATTCACCACTCCCTGTGTGAATTTCTTTTTCTCATCTCGGTCCTAAAAGATTTCCCCTTTATCCTTAAACTGTGACCCCTTGTTCTGGACTTCCCCAACATCGGGAACAATCTTCCTGCATCTAGCCTGTCCAACCCCTTAAGAATGTTGTAAGTTTCTATAACTACAGCTGCCTCTATCATTGCCTTGGGCAACTTTCATACTCACACTACTTTATTTATGAATAAGTATGGATTTATGTACATGAATAATCAAACCTGTTGCATTTCCAGATGCCCCCAGTAGAGGCCACTCCAGGACAGTGATTCAATTTACAAACTCTGCATTCACTGTTAGCATAGCTGCAGCAAATGTGTTTCCCAAAATGGAAAATAGAACTTTAGTTTAGTTTAGAGATACAGCGCGGAACACAGGCCCTTCAGCCCACAAGCCTGAGGCCACCAGCGATACCCCACTACTTTATTTATGAATAAGTATCCTACATGTACATGAATAATCAAACCTGTTGCATTTCCAGATGCCCCCAGTAGAGGCCACTCCAGGACAGTGATTCAATTTACAAACTCTGCATTCACTGTTAGCATAGCTGCAGCAAATGTGTTTCCCAAAATGGAAAATAGAACTTTAGTTTAGTTTAGAGATACAGCGCGGAAACAGGCCCTTCAGCCCAACAAGCCTGAGGCCACCAGCGATCCCCGCATACTAACACTATCCTACACACACTAGGGACAATTTACATTATACCAAGCCAATTCAGTCTGAAGAAGGGTTTTGGCCCGAAACGTCGCCAATTTCCTTCGCTCCATAGATGCTGCTGCACCCGCTGAGTTTCTCCAGCATTTTTGTGTACCTTCGATCTTCCAGCATCTGCAGTTGCTTCTTGAACACAACCTACACATCTGTATGTTTTTGGAGTGTGGGGGAGTGAGCACCTGGAGAAAATCTACGCAGGTCACGGGGAGAACGTACAAAGTCCGTGCAGCCGACACCCGTAGTCGGCATCGAACCCGGGTCCCTGGCGCTGTGAGGCGGCAACTCTACCGCTGCACCACCGTGCCGCCTCTACATAGAACATATAACAGGCTCACTATGATCACAGCAAATGGCCAAGTTTAGCTAATCTCAGCTGACATCATGTGGCTGGAAGGCTGGCTCCATCCTGGGAATGGAGTTGGATTCACGGGAGGTGGTCTCGGAGAGGAAGATGCTCCACAAACTATGGAGCATCCTGGACAATACAGCTCACCCCCCCCACACACAATTCAGCATCAGAGGCGCAGCGGTAGAGTTGCTGCCTTACAGTGAATGCAGCGCCGGAGACCCGGGTTCGATCCCGACCACGGGTGCTGTCTGCACGGAGTTTGCACGTTCTCCCCGTGACCTGCGTGAGTTTTCTCCGAGATCTTCGGTTTCCTCCTACACTCCAAAGACGTACAGGTTTGCAGGTTAATAGGCTTGGTGTAAATGTAAAAATTGTCCCTAACGGGCGCAGGATAGTGTTAATGTGCGGGGATCGCTGGTCGGCACCGACCCCGTGGGCCGAATGGCCTGCGCTGTTTCTCTAAAACTAAAGTAAACTAAACAGACTGGTCCCACAAAGAACGCCACAGGAGATCATTTTCCCCTGTGGCTATCAGACTGTACAACTGCTCCCCCTTCTGTCGTGGGGTAGACTGACTCCCTATTCTCCTGCCTTCTACCCTGATCCAAGTGCATCTTCCACCATGTTAATGACCCTACTAGTAGCACATCAACGTCCGTCTCCGAATGCGTCCCTGAGAAAAATCTGTAAGAATGGATCCACTGGCCTTGTATTCACTGGAATTCAGAAGGATGAGAGGGGATCTTATAGAAGCATATAAAATTCTTAAGGAATTGGACAGGTTAGATGCAGGAAAAATGTTCCCGATGTTGGGGGAGTCCAGAACCAGGGGTCACAGTTTAAAAATAAGGGGTAGGCCATTAAAGACTGAGATGAGGAAAAAACGTTTTCACCCAGAGAGTTGTGAATCTGTGGAATTCTCGGCCACAGAAGGCAGTGGAGGCCAATTCACTGGATGCTTTCAAGAGAGAGTTAGATTTAGCTCCCAGTGCTAATGGAATCAGGGGATATGGGGGAGAAGGCAGGAACGGGGTACTGATTGTGGATGACCAGCCATGATCACATTGAATGGCGGTGCTGGCTCGAAGGGCCGAAGAGCCTGCTCCTGCACCTATTGTCTATATTTCTATGTTTCTATGTTCCTATGTTCTCGTGGTTGCTCTCGCTGTGTGACCAGGGGAACCAAAAATGGAGTCCAGGCCAATGTTGCAAAGGTATTTTGTGAGAAGCATTGTCAACGTTTAATGGGATAACCTCTTGGCAGGACTTTATCGGGATAAGTCAGGGCTGCTGGATAATCGAGGTGCCAAACAGTCTTCACTTCTCTCGGTACAATGTGTTAATTGCAGTTGACTGCAGTACAAACAAAAATAGCCTATGATTCTCACAGGAGGATCACAAGCTCTATCTCAAGTGGCCACTTGTTTAGTTTAGTTTAGCTTAGTTTATAGCGGAGTAGGCTTGATGGGCTGAATGGCCTTAGTCTGCTTCTACCACTTAGCAACTTAGCTTACTGAAACATGTACTGTTCCAAAGTGGCTTTGGTTTGAATACCCTGGCTAGGATGTTTAGTTTAGTTTAGAGATACAGCACGGAAACAGGCCCTTCGGCCCACCGAATCCACACTGACCAGCGACCCCCAGCACACTAATACTATCCCACACACACACACACACAAGGGACAATTTACATTTACACCATAGCCAATTAACCTACAAACCTGCACGTCTTTGGAGTGTGGGAGGAAACCGCGGATCTCGAAGAAAACCCGCGTGGGTCACGGGGAGAACGTACAACCTCTGTTTGCCCCTCTCATCTCAAAACTATGCCCTGTAGTCTTTTGACATTTCCACCCTGGGGAAAAAAGGTTCTGATTGTCTACCTTGTCGGTGACTCTCATAGAAAACATAGAAATTAGGTGCAGGAGTAGACATTCGGCCCTTCGAGCCTGCACCGCCATTCAATATGATCATGGCTGATCATCCAACTCAGTATCCTGTACCTGCCTTCTCTCCATACCCTCTAATCCCTTTAGCCACAAGGGCCACATCTAACTCCCTCTTAAATATAGCCAATCAACTGGCCTCAACTATCCTC
This sequence comes from Leucoraja erinaceus, assembly GCF_028641065.1. Taxonomy (NCBI): domain Eukaryota; kingdom Metazoa; phylum Chordata; class Chondrichthyes; order Rajiformes; family Rajidae; genus Leucoraja; species Leucoraja erinaceus. The sequence goes on along the minus strand of NC_073398.1, from coordinate 33,532,832 downwards.
TGTGGCAGAGAGTTCCAGAGATTCACCACTCTCTGTGTGAAAAATGTTTTTCTCATCTCGGTTTTAAAGGATTTCCCCCTTATCCTTAAGCTGTGACCCCTTGTCCTGGACTTCCCCAACATCGGGAACAATCTTCCTGCATCTAGCCTGTCCAACCCCTTAAGAATGTTGTAAGTTTCTATAAGATCCCCTCTCAATCTCCTAAATTCTAGAGAGTATAAACCAAGTCTATCCAGTCTTTCTTCATAAGACAGTCCTGACATCCCAGGAATCAGTCTGGTGAACCTTCTCTATACTCCCTCTATGGCAATAATGTCCTTCCTCAGATTTGGAGACCAAAACTGTACGCAATACTCCAGGTGTGGTTTCACCAAGACCCTGTACAACTGCAGTAGAACCTCCCTGCTCCTATACTCAAATCCTTTTGCTATGAAAATGATCATGTAACATAGAAAACAATTCCAGAGAAAACAATTGAAGATTGTCCATCCTCTCCTTGGAGAATCCACATGACAGCGTCACGGTGGCGCAGCGGTAGAGTCGCTGCCTCACTGCGTCAGAGACCCGGGTTCCATCCTGACTATGGGTGCTGTCCGCACGGAGTTTGTACGCTCCCCCCATGACCTGCGTGGGTTTTCTCCGTGGCGCTCCGGTTTCCTCCCACACTCCAAAGACGTGCAAAGAGGTTTGTAGGTTAATTGGCTTTGGTAAAAATTGTACAATGTCCCTAGTGTGTGTAGGATAGTGTTAGTGTGCGGTGTGACTGATGATTGGTGCAGACTCGGTGGGCCGAAGGGCCTGTTTCCGTGCTGTATCTCACAAGCCTATATTCTAAAGCCACATAGGGAACACCAGATGCAGTAGATGAGGTTAGCGATTCAATGGTTCAATAGTGTTTTATTCATCAAATATGTATCTGCACAGTGAAATTCTTTTTCCATATATCGCACCTGCGGGCGCCGCCATTTTGGCGTTGTTAAGTCTAAAGTCCGGTTGGCCTGGGCGCTCGATGTACCGGCCCACATCCTCCTCCTCTCCTCTCCTCTCCTCGCCCGTTCGTCTTTGTGTCCCAGGGTAACCGACCGTGAAGGCACTGGAGGCGTTACCCCGGCTCACCGTCCCACCGCCCCCTGCTCCTCGCGTCCCACGCCTCCAGCTGCGTCCCGGTCATTCCAACCGACCGACCGACCACGAGCCTTCCAGGCGGGTTCCAGAGTTAAAGCACGGACTATCGCCAGGATTAAGAAACAATTAGACAGGCACATGGATAGGACAGGTTCAGTGGGATATGGGCCAGACGCGGGCAGGTGGGACTAGAGTAGATGGGGCAGGTGGGCAAGTTGGGGCGTTGGGCCTCTCTCCACGCTGTATGGCCGACAAACCTTCGGGTGGGCTCCTGGTCCCGTCGACCGACAACCCATATGGACCTCCTGTAAATTCAGTGTGGGGGCAGTGAGAGGCTCATCTGATCAATTTAGGCAACATTTTCCATCAGCACTTGTTATTTGAACCAGTTTGGATTGAGAGCCAGATTGAGAGCATATCGATGTGCCTTTCAGCATGTTTTTTTATTTTGTTGAGCTGTTCAGAGTTGGAGTGGTGTGCTGCAGTAAATTATATTTAGCTAGCAGCTCGCCCACCTATCCAATTAGCAACTGAACATATTCCTATGCTCCCTCTCTCTGCATCTGTTACATTACATAAATTAGATAACAGACTCGAACAAGGGAGAGAGGTACTGGTGATATTTTAACAAGCCGCATAACACTTCTCAAACAAGAATGTTAATGGGAGAAATCAGGGGCATTATCTTTGCACTGTCGGACATCGAGGGGGTTGTATAGAAGTTGGTAGGTCATGTTGCAGTTGTATATGACGTTGGTGCAGCCATATTTCAGGGCCTGTCCCACTTAGGAGATTTTTTTAGGCAACTGAGGGAGTACAGCGTAGGTTCACCAGGTTAATTCCCGGGATGGCGGGACTGACATATGCTGAGAGAATGGAGCAGCTGGGCTTGTACACTCTAGAGTTTAGAAGGATGAGAAGGGATCTTATTGAAACATATAAGATTGTTAAGGGCTTGGACACGCTAGAGGCAGGAAACATGTTCCCGATGTTGGGGCAGTCCAGGACCAGGGGCCACTGTTTAAGAATAAGGAGTAAGCCATTTAGAACAGAGATGAGGAAACACTTTTTCTCACACAGAGAGTTGTGGGAGGAAACCGAAGATCTCGGAGAAAACCCACGCAGGTCACGGGGAATTCTCTGCCTCAGAGGGCGGTGGAGGCCGGTTCTCTGGATACTTTCAAGAGAGAGCTAGACAGGGCTCTTAAAGATAGCGGAGTCAGGGGATATGGGGAGAATGCAGGAACGGGGTACTGATTGGGGATGATCAGCCATGATCACATTGAATATAGCTGGCTCGAAGGGCCGAATGGCCTACTCCTGCACCTATTGTCTATTGTCTATTGTCTATCAGTGGTGTCAGTCACTGTCGCAGCGTGATACCGGAAACGCACTCACCCCACGACGATGTCCACGACAATCTACCACCGATTTGACGTCAAGCTACGACGAGCCACGTCAACTGGCGACACAATTCCTCGCGGGACTCGGGACGTCCACCTGCGACCACACAGGCAACAACCTTCGACACCCGAAGTCAACCTGCGTCCACCCGCGACAAGCTCCAACCCTGTCGGCGACAACTGAAGACAACTGAAGACTTCTCTTCGCACCGGAACTGCCGCCGGTTGGCTTAAGCGACTGTCCCACTGTACGAGGTAATTCAAGAGCTCTCCCGAGTTTAAAAAATAATCAAACTCGTGGTAAGCACGTAGAATGTACGTAGCGGGTACGTCGGAGCTCGGGACGTCTCTTGGTGGCCTGTAACGCTAACGGCAGGCACTTGGGAAACGCGCTAAGCTCGTGAAGCCTCGTTGAAAACTGTCCACGAGAGCCCCGAGTACCTACGAGCGGTTATTACCGTAAATCTCCGAGTTCGAATCAGGGGAAACTCGGGAGAAACTCTTGAATTAGCTCGTACAGTGGGACAGCCCCTTTAGGATGACGTAGGTTGTCGCCAATGGAATTCACCGAGGTCATCCTGGCGACAACCTACGACAGCGCCTACGACAGGAGAATTCAGCAACGTCAGGCAACGTCAATCCCACTGTTGCCGAGAGGTTTTGAACATTTCAAAATCCAGCGGTAACATTTGAGGAGACCGCTCACACCAATACAGGCATTATGCCGCGTCCCGCCACGATAGGCCCTTTAGAGTATTGTACGCGCTATAGCTCACCGCGCTGTGGGAAAGACGGTGTCAAGTTGAAAAGGGTGCAGGGGAAGATAGACACCGTGCTGGAGTAACTCAGCGGGACAGGCAGCATCTCTGGGGGAGAGAAGATATGGATGACGTTTCGGGTCGGGACCATTTTTCAGACCGAGAGTCTGGGGGAGTGGGGAACGAGAGACGTAGACAGCGTGGACTTTACGAGGATGTCGCCAGGGCTCAAGGGCCTGAGTTTAGTTTAGAGATATAGAGATACAACGCAGAAACAGGCCCTTCAGGCTATATTTAAGAGGGAGTTAGATGTGGCCCTTGTGGCTAAAGGAGTCAGGGGGTATGGAGAGGAGGCAGGTACAGGATACTGAGTTGGATGATCAGCCATGATCGTATTGCATGGCGGTGCAGGCTCGAAGGGCCGAATGGCCCACTCCTGCACCTATTTTCTATGTTTCTATGTTTCTACCAGGTACGAGTCAACCAGCGATCCCTGTGCACTAACTAGCACTCTCCCACACACACTGGGGACAATTTGACAAATGGCCTGTAATGATGGAATTATATAGGTCACCACTTATAGAGCTCTGAGGGGTAACTTTTTCACACAAAGGGTGGTAGGTGTATGGAGCCAGCTGCCAGAGGTAGTTGAGGCAGGGACCATCCCAACATTTAAGAAACATTTAGACAGGTACATGGATAGGACGGGTTTGGAGAGGTGTGGGCCAAACGCAGGCAGGTGGGACTCATGTAGATGAGGCATGTTGGCCGGTGTGGGAAAGTTGGGCCGAAGGGCCTGTTTAGACTGTATTATAGCATGAAAAAGGCCATAGAGGTTTGTGAGATGTCTTAAGCACGGCGTGGAATTCCTGCAAATATAGATGGCAAACCATCCTAGCCCCTTTGTGCCATTCCCTTTATCCTTGCACTCACCACTTCTATTCACTAAAAGTCTATTATCTCATTTTTAACACTCCGAATTTTTTTTTTCCTCAGCTTGTCATTTATTCCCTCGTGTTTTATAATGTTGGTGCCCACTTAAAACATTTGCTTGTCACTTCAGCCAGACGGTAATGTGCATATCATTCTCCTAAGTGCAAGTGCAATCGAGAAAGTTGCAGATGTAGTTTGAGTTGAGTTTATTGTCACGTGTAGCGAGGTACAGTGAAAAGCTTTTGTTGCGCGCTAACCAGTCAGCGGTAAGGCAATACGTGATTACAATCGAGCCGTCTACAGTGTACAGATACATGGTAAGGGAATGACGTTTAGTGCAAGGTAAAGCCAGCAAAGTCCGATCAGGGATAGTCCGTGGCTCACCCAGGAGGTAGAAAGTAGTTCAACACCACTCTCTGGTTGGAGTTACTCGAATATTGTTGCCGCACTTCGTAACATTGAGGCGATAACACATTGTGACTGTTTCACATTTGTTGTTTATCGACACTTAATTTCACGGTGGCGCAGTGGTAGAGTTGCCGCCTCACAGCGCCAGAGACCCAGGTTCGACTCTGACTACGGGTGCTGCCTCCCCCTGTGACCATGTGGGTCATCTCTGGGTGCTCTGGTTTCCTCCCACACTCCAAAGACATGCAGGTTTATACGGTAGGTTAATCGGCTTGGTATTAATGTAAAATTATCCCTGGTGTGCGTAGGATAGTGTTAACGTGCGGGGATCGCTGGTCGGTGTGGACTCGGTGGGCCGAAGGGCCTGTTTCCATGCTGTGTTTCTAAATGAAACTAAACTTAATGTGGGTAAAATGAGAATCCAAATCAATCTCTGCAATTTCATCAAATAATTCTTCGCCTTTATTGTGAAAATTAAAGTTCAAACATATTACATGAATTTGTGTGGCCACTTCAATCATTTCTTTGATCATTGTAGGACGTCGAAATTTCTTGAAGTGTGTTGGCATGAATTATTCCCCCTGTAGGTTGCTATGACTGTACAAGCCATAGATATATTTTGATGAGGTTTTTCCCAGTCATAGAGTGATATGGTGTGGAAACAGGCCCTTTGGCCCAACGTCCACACCGGCCTACATGTCCCATCCACACTAGTTCCACCTGCCTGCATTTGGCCCATATCCCTGTAATCTGTCCTATCCATGTACCAATGTGGCTAAAATATTTAGACGAGGGAATCAAATGTAATATCTCCAAGTTTGTGGATGACATGAAGCTGGGTGGCAGTGTGAGCCGTGAGGAGGATGCTATGAGGCTGCAGGGTGACTTGGATAGGTTGAGTGAGTGGGCAGATGCATGGCAGATGCAGTACAATGTGGATAAATGTGAGGTTATCCACTTCGGTGGCAAGAACAAGGAAGGCAGATTTATATCTGAATGGTGTCAGATCAGGAAAAGGGGAGGTGCAACAAGACCTGGGTGTGCTTGTACATCAGTCACTGAAAGTAAGCATGCAGGTACAGACAATAGACAATAGGTGCAAGAGTATGCCATTCGGTCCTTCGAGCCAGCTCTGCCATTCAATGTGATCACGGCTGATCATCCCCAATCATTACCCTGTTCCTGCCTTCTCCCCACATCCCCTGACTCCACTATCTTTAAGAGCCCTATCTAGCTCTCTCTTGAAAGCATCCAGAGAACCGGCCTCCACCGCCCTCTGAGGCAGAGAATTCCACAGACTCACAACTCTCTGTGTGAAAAAGTGTTTCCTCGTCTCCGTTCAAAATGGCTTACCCCTTATTCTTAAACTGTGTGGCCCCTGGTTCTGGACCCCCCCAACATCGGGAACACATTTCCCACCTCTAGCGTGTCCAAACCCTTAATAATCTTATATGTTTCAGTAAGATACCCTCTCATCCTTCTACATTCCAGAGTGTACAAGCCCGCCCGCTCCATTCTCTCAGCATATGACAGACCCGCCATCCCGGGAATTAAACTGGTGAACCTGCGCTGCACTCCCTCAATAGCAAGAATGTCCTTCCTCAAATTTGGAGACCAAAACTGCACACAATACTCCAGGTGTGGATCTCACTAGGGCTCCTATACTCAACTCCTTTTGTTATGTTTCAGCTGTGCCAGTCACTGAATGGCAAAGGTGGTACTTTGTGCTGTTCTTCAGTGTTCCTCATTGCTTGCTACTGCGTTTGCAATGAGATTTAGTCACCCGTGCAGAAGCTTTTTAAGTGCCATTAAGCTTTTCCATGGCAGGAGCTTTTGATGTACACTCCGTGGGGATTTTTGCTGAATCTGTTCGTTTTTAGAAGCTTTTCACATCTCAACCCAGTACACTAGCACGATTCTACACACTGGGGACAATTTACAACTTTTACCACAGCCAATTGACCTACAAACCTGCACGTCTTTGGAGTGTGGGAGGAAACCGGAGCACCCGGAGAAAACCCACGAGGTCACAGGGAGAACGTACAAACTCCGTACAAACAGCACCAGTAGTCAGGGTCGAACACAGTCTGCTGGGGTTGTAAGGAAGCAATTTGTCTGGACGGAGTTTGTACTTTCTCCCTGTGACCACGTGGGTTTTCTTCGGGTGCTCTGGTTTCCTCCACACCCAAAAGACGTGCAGGTTTGTAGGCTAATTGGCTTGGCATATTTGTAAATTGTCCCTAGTGTGTGTAGGATAATGCTAGTGTGATCGTTGGTCGGCATGGACTCGCTGGGCTGAAGGGCCTGTTTCCGCGCTGTATCTCTAAACTAAACTAACCTAAACATCCTCGCCACGGGATTCGCATAATACCCCAAAATCTCTTCATGCCACTTAGAAATAGCACATGTTTCAATGAGATACATTCATGTGATAGGAGCAGAATCAGGCCATTCGGCCCATCAGGTCTACTCTGCCATTCAATCACGGCTGATCTATCTCTCCCTCCCAACCCTGTTCTCCTGCCTTCTCCCAGTAACCCCTGACACCCGTAAAAATCGAGAATCTGTCCATCTCCAGCTAAATAATATCCATTGACTTGTTCATAGACGCCTCTCGTTCATCTAAACTCACGGGAATATGGAACAACTCTGCTTCACCTCTCCCCAACCCCCATCACAGGCATTAATCTGGTGAACATTTCTTGCACATTTTCCATTACAGAACATTCTTCCCTCAGCAGTGTGTAGTAAACCTGTACACAATATTCAGCTCGCTGTCTCACCAGGGCTCCCGTTAATTAGAGCAATATCTTCCTGTTCTTGTACTCAAGTCCTTCTGCATTGCCTTTCTAACATATCATTCGCCTTATTAACTGCTTGCTGAGCTCGCAGGTCGACCTTGTAATACTTACAGAATGACAGTCAGCATCTTTAGACTTTGGACTCCATACTACGTGTATGTACATATAGATGTCTGGTGAATCTGTGGAATTCATTCCCCACTGAAAGGCTGTGGTGACCAAATCAATGGGTATTTTTAAGGCAGAGATAGAAACATAGAAACATAGAGATTAGGTGCAGGAGTAGGCCATTCGGCCCTTCGAGTCTGCACTGCCATTCAATATGATCATGGCTGATCATCCAACTCAGTATCCCGTACCCGCCTTCTCTCCATACCCTCTGATCCCCTTAGCCATAAGGGCCACATCTAACTCCCTCTTAAATATAGCCAATGAACTGGCCTCGACTACCCTCTGCGGCAGAGCGTTCCAGAGATTCACCACTCTCTGTATGAAAAACAGATAGATAGATTCTTGATTAGTTAGGGGTTATAGGGAGAAGGCAGGGTTAGAAGGGAGAGATAGATCAGCCATGAATGAATGGTGGAATAGACTTGATGGGCCTAATGGCCTATTAGTTCAGAATTATACTTGACTATACATCATTATCATCAAGCTGTCCACTGTGTACAGATACAGAATAAAGGGGGAAATGTTTAGTGCAAGGTAAAGTCTAGGATCTTCCGGCTTTAGAGATGCAGCGTAGATACAGGCCCTTCAGCCCGCTGAGTCTGCACCGACCAGCGATCACCCCGTACAGTAACACCGACCTACACACTAGGAACAATTTGCAATTTACAGGAGCCATTTAATCCACAAACCTGCAACACTTTGGAGTGTGGGGGGAAACCGGAGCACCCGGAGAAAACCCACGCAGTCACAGAGAGAACGTTCAAACGCTGCTCAGACAGCGCCCGTAGTCAGGATCGAACCCGGGTCTCCAGCGCTGCGAGGCAGCAACTCCACATGTGCCGAGGTGCAGCGAAAAGCTTCATGTTGCGTGTTATCCAGTCAGCAAAAGGACTTTACACAATTATAATCAAGCCGTCCACAGTGTACAGATACAGGATAAAGGGAACAGCGTTCAGTGCAAGATTTAGGGGCGGTCACGGTGGCGCAGCGGTAGAGTTGCTGCCTTACAGCGAATGCAGCGCAGGAGACCCGGGTTCGATCCCAGCTACGGGTGCCGTCTGTGACCTGCGTGGGTTTTCTCCGGGATCTTCGGTTTTCCTCCCACACACCAAAGACGTGCAGGGGTGTAAGTTAATTGGCTTGGTAAATGTAAAAATTGTCCCTAGTGTGTGTAGGATAGTGTTGGTGTGTGGGGATCGCTGTTCAGCGCGGACACGGTGGGCCGAAGGGCCTGTTTCCGCGCTGTATCTCTAAACTAAACTAAAAATTAATAGACAATAGACAATAGGTGCAGGAGTAGGCCATTCGGCCCCTCGAGCCAGCACCGCCATTTTCAATGTGATCATGGCTGATCACCCCCAATCAGTACCCCGTTCCTCCCCATATGTTCTCCCCATATCCCCTGACTCCGCTATCTTTAAGAGCCCCATCTAGCTCTCTCTTGAAAGTATCCAGAGAACCTGCCTCCACTGCCCTCGGAGGCAGAGAATTCCACAGACTCACAACTCTCTGTGAGAAAAAGTGTTTCCTTGTCTCCATTCTAAATGGCTTACTCCTTATTCTTAAACTGTGGCCCCTGGTTCTGGACTCCCTCAACATCGGGAACATGTTTCCTGCCTCTAGCGTGTCCAAACCCTTAACATTCTTATATGTTTCAATAAGATCCCATCTCATCCTTCTAAACTCCAGAGTGTACAAGCCCAGCCGCTCCATTCTCTCAGCATATGACAGTCCCGCCATCCCGGGAATTAACCTTGCAAACCTACGCTGCACTCCCTCAATAGCAAGAATGTCTTTCCTCAAATTAGGGGACCATAACTGCACACAATACTCCAGGTGTGGTCTCACTAGGGCCCTGTACAACTGCAGAAGGACCTCTTTGCTCCTATACTCGACTCCTCTTGTTATAAAGGACAACATGCCATTCGCTTTCTTCACTGCCTGCTGTACCTGCATGCTTACTTTCATAGACTGATGTACAAGGACCCCCAGATCCCGTTGTACTTCCCCTTTTCCCAACTTGACGCCATTTAGATAGTAATCTGCCTTCCTGTTTTTGATACCAAAGTGGATAACCTCACATTTACCCACACTAAACTTCATCTGCCATGCATCTGCCCACTCCCCCAACCTGTCCAAGTCACCCTGCATTCTCAAAGCATCCTCCTCACTGTTCACACTGCCACCCAGCTTTGTGCCATCCGCAAATTTGCTAATGTTACCTTGAAGTCTGATTCAAGGTATTCCGAAGGTCTCCAATGTGGTAGACGGGAGGTCAGAACTGCTCCCTAGCTGGTGATGGGACGGTTCAGTTGCCTGATAACAGCTGGGAGGAAACAGTCCCCGAATGTGGGCTCGTTGGGCCGATGGCCCTGTTCCCATGCTGTATCTCCAGAGAGTTCTCCAGCTATTTGCTCAGCTCAAGCGAAAAATGATCTTATGTGTTCCCTCAGACACGTGGTCCCCCTTGACTCCAATCTGTTGGCTTCATCAATCACAGTTCGACTGGACCAGGGGATGAATTAAACCAGGATGGGACAAAGTACTCCATGTACCTGCACTTGGTCTTCCTATCTCTCCTTCCAAAACCAGCTTCACATCCTCTCCTGATTACCAAAATGGCAAGACAATCTGATCTATTGTCTGTGTCTCAGAGAGGGCCAAATATATAGCGGGAACCATGGGCCAAAATGTTCCCCTTGTTCCCATTTCTGACTTACTGTCTGTCCTGCTGTTGACAGCGATGTGGCACGGTCTAGATGTTCTTCCTAGAATTATTATGCAGTCCCCCGCTGGTGTACTCTATCATCTCTTCGCTTCAATATTTATTTTTGCTCTCACTTTTATGGCCAAAGGGTTGCAAACCTTTCCTTCAGAATTTACTTTACTTGGAAATACAGCGCAGAAACAGGCCCTTGGGCCCGCCGAGTACGCGCCGACCAGCGGCCACCTGCACTCTCCTACGCACTAGGGGCAAATTAACATTCTTTGTTTACCAAAGCCAATTAACCTTACAGACCTGGAGTGTGGGAGGAAACCGGAGCATCCGAAGAATACCCGCGCAGGACACGGGGAGAGCGTACAAACCCCGTACAGACAGCACCCGTTGGCAGGATCAAACCCGGGTCTAGGGCGCCGTGAGGCGGCAACTCTACCGCTGCGCCACCATGCCGCCCCAAATCGTACCGACACATTCTCTCTGGAGTTTCTGTTTCCAATGTCGTGATTTTTTCCTTTGGCGATAGAGAATGGAAACAGGCCCTTCGGCCCACCAAGTCCCATGTTAACCTGTTCATATTAGTTCTATGTTATCTAAATTTCACATCTACAAACACAAAAGCATACAAAGTGTTGGCACGACTCAGCCGGACAGGCAGCTTCCCAACTAGTGGGAGAGTCTTGGACCAGAGCTCACAGCCTCAGAATTAAAGGACGTTCTATTAGGAAGGAGATGAGGAGGAATTTATTTAGTCAGAGGGTGGTGAATCTGTGGAACTCATTGCCACAGACGGCTGTGGAGGCCAAGTCAGTGGATATTTTTAAGGCAGCGATTGACAGATTCTTGATTAGTACGGGTGTCAGGGGTTATGGGGAGAAGGCAGGAGATGGGGTTGAGAGGGAAAGATAGATCAGCCGTGATTGAATGGTGGAGTAGACTTGATGGGCCGAATGGCCTAACTTTGCTACTATTACTTATGAACTATCAATGCCAATGTTTTTCAATTAGTTAGTATTTCCAAATGATTTGAATCAATTAAATTTTGTATAACTCGAAAACAGGAACTTGTCGTGTGTGGATGAATGTGCGAAAAGATCACTGGTACAAATTTCCACTGTCTGTCCTTGCCTTTGGCCCCAGCATTTCAATACACTTAAAGATACTGGAAGTTAATGCGTTCTTTGATGTGAAGGCTCCTCTCAACATCTTATGTAAGATGCGTTGCCTTTGTGAATGGTGGTTTTCAAAAACTAGGAACAGACTGTCCTTATCTGTTTGACTTGAACAACATTAGACGCTGGTAATCTCAAACAAATTATACCTTTGAGTGAAGGTGGCGCTCAAATGTGGTGGAGCAATTATTTAGTTTTGTTTTGTTACATGGATGGGGCAGGTTTGGTGGGATATGGGCCAAGCGCAGGCAGGTGGGACAAGTGTAGCTGGGACATTGGTGGCCGGTGTGGGCAGGTTGGGCCGAAGGGCCTGTTTCCACACTGGATCACTCTATGACTTCATGAGAATCATACAGTCATACGGCAAAGATCCAGGCCCTTTGGCCCAACCCAGCCATGTTCAATCCAATCCAATCCAACTTTATTTGTTAAGCACTTTAAGACAACCAATGTTGAACAAAGTGCTGTACAGTGGAATAAACAAGACATCATAAACAGACAACATAACAGAACATAACATAACAGCTCACATAAAGCGCAAAAATACAACAATAAATTAAAAGACATAGAAACATAGAAACATAGAAATTAGGTGCAGGAGTAGGCCATTCGGCCCTTCGAGCCTGCACAGCCATTCAATATGATCATGGCTGATCATCCAACTCAGTATCCCGTACCTGCCTTCTCTCCATACCCCCTGATCCCCTTAGCCACAAGGGCCACATCTAACTCCCTCTTAAATATAGCCAATGAACTGGCCTCAACTACCCTCTGTGGCAGAGAGTTCCAGAGATTCACCACTCTCTGTGTGAAAAAAGTTCTTCTCATCTCGGTTTTAAAGGATTTCCCCCTTATCCTTAAGCTGTGACCCCTTGTCCTGGACTTCCCTAACATCGGGAACAATCTTCCTGCATCTAGCCTGTCCAACCCCTTAAGAATTTTGTAAGTTTCTATAAGATCCCCTCTCAATCTTCTAAATTCTAGAGAGTATAAACCAAGTCATAAAACATGAGTAAAAATAATAACCACACAATAAAGCAATCAAAAAAGAAATTAAATCAAGTAAATAAAGTCGACATCTTACTGGGAATCAAAGGCCACGGAGAAGAGATGGGTTTTTAGAAGTGATTTAAAAACAGACAGAGAAGAGGCCTGTTTAATGTGGAGAGGCAGATCGTTCCATAATTTGGGTGCCGACACAGCAAAGGCACGGTCCCCTCTGAGCTTCCGCTTAGTTTTAGGCCCACTCAGGAGCAGCTGATTATCTGACCTGAGAGAGTGGGCGGGTGTATAAGGGTGTAGAAGCTCAGATAGGTAGGGCGGGGCAAGACCATTTAGGGATTTAAAAGCAAATAAAATAATTTTAAAATGGATCCTAAACTGAATAGGAAGCCCAATTTAATCTAGTCCCATTAGTCCCAGATGGGGCGGGGAGATTGCAACCTTCACGTGGTCCAGCCATGGTCCACGCCATCAAGTTCGATCAAATAGCAATCACAACCTGGCGTGCCGCACGCAATCAAGTAGCAGTCCCAGGGTCAAATAGAACAAGTTGTCCTACATACTTTAGTGCTGTGCAACGCCATAGTTACGAAGACTCAGAAAACACTAAACATTAATAATAATAAAAGTAGCATGTATAAAACCCAGGATCAAGTGGAGGAACAGGTAAGTCATATTGTAATTCAAATTTATTGTCATTTATTGGCCAAAAGAATTCCCTTCATCATCACCAAAAAATAAAATAAATAATAAATAAATAAAAGGAATTTGCCTTGGAATTAATGCTCCGCCCACAGGTGAGTGGCACCATAGTCCAACAACATGAGGCCATCACGCCGGGCTGGTGACGAGTTACGAATGACCTCCTCAGCCCGGACCACTAAACATTCCACATAATAATCCCGCGCTAAAATCATTAATGCAAAAAACACCAGGATGTCGGTGAGGTCAAGCATCCGGGTGACGGCGACCCCCGGTAAGGCATCGCCAAAATACCGGTCGATCAAAGGGACTGCGCCAATCCAGGTAGGTACAGCGATGTCGAATATTTTGCTTAGTCAGCTTACAACCCAGCGGCGGTATCAGTATCGATTTCTCTAATTTCAATTACCCTTGCTTTCCCTCACTCCCCATCACTCCCCCTACCGTGGGCGGCCATGCTGGCACAGCGGTAGAGTTGCTGCCTTACAGTGAATGAGACAGCACACGGTTCGATCCCGACTACAGATGCTGCCTGCACAGAGTTTGCACGTTCTCCCCGTGACCTGTATGGGTTTTCTCCGAGATCGTGGGACTTTTTTTTTTGCAATACAGCACCTGCAGTTCCTTGTTTCTGCATGGACGTCTATGGACTGTCTTTTGTGGCACCGAGGACCATGTATTTTTCCCACTAATATTGTGTTTATTAATTATTTGAAATGTTGTTTATATGACAATAGACAATAGACAATAGGTGCAGGAGTAAGCCATTTGGCCCTTCGAGCCAGCACCGCCATTCAATGCAATCATGGCTGATCATCCCCAATCAGTACCCCGTTCCTGCCTTCGCCCCATATCCCCTGACTCCGCTATCTTTAAGAGCCCTATCTAGCTCTCCCTTGAAAGCATCCAGAGAACCGGCCTCCACCGCCCTCTGAGGCAGAGAATTCCACAGTCTCACCACTCTCTGTGAGAAAAAGTGTTTCCTCGTCTCCGTTCTAAATGGCTTAGCCCTTATTCTTAAACTGTGGCCCCTGGTTCTGGACTCCCCCAACATCGGGAACATGTTTCCTGCCTCTAGCATGTCCAAACCCTTAACAATCTTGTATGTTTCAATATGATTTATGTGCATTGTGCTTCTAGATCTGTTATGCTCCTGCAAGTAAGAATTCAATGAAACATTCTTGAATTTTGACTCTCGATTAAGTTTGGCCAGGTGAGACAATTTCTTTGAATTGTCATCCAGTTTGGACTTATTCATCCTTGGACTTTAGAAATACAGGGTAGAAACAGGCCCTTCGGCCCAACAAGACCATGCCGACCAGCGATTACCCCATACACAAGTTTAAAAAAGAACTGCAGATGCTTGAAAAATCAAAGGTCCTAGTCCTTCGCTCCACAGATGCAGCCTCACCCGCTGAGTTTCTCCAGCATTTTTGTCTACCCCATAGACAAGGCGGAGGGTGGGCGTATGGAACGAGCTTCCGGAGGAGGTAGTTGAGGCAGGGACTATCCTAATGTTTAAGAAACATTTAGACGGGTACATGGATAGGACAGGTTTAGAGGAATATGGGCCAAACGCGGGGCAGGTGGGACTAGTGTAAACGGGACATGTTGCCCGATGTGGATAAGTTTCCAAGCTGTCACTATGACTCACTATGTGACTATGTACATCTTGAGATTAATGTTGCATGGTTTACAGAGATGAATCAGGGTTTATTATTTCAAGTGGACTTTTTCGACATGAATCTGCAGTGTAGCATTTCCAGAATGAAGCAGAATATGAAGCAGCAGATTACATTACTTGAACCACTTAGTCCCTGAATCACCATGCCAACCGGTTAATAATAACAAACTGTTGTGAATAGGTTTTGGATCAGAAATATATCGAGTTCAAGTCAATGGGGAGTGGGTGGGTGAATTGTGCACCATTCCCCAACCTTTTATAATACCAAGTCAAATCATACCTTGCAGGAGTGCAGAAAAACACACTGTTTCTATGGAAATATTACTTCCATAAGACTTGATTAGCCCGGGTGTCAGGGGCTATGGGGAGAAGGCAGGAGAATGGGGTTAGGAGTTAGAGATAGATCAGCCATGATTGGAAATGGCGGAGTAGACTCGATGGGCCGAATGGCCTCATTCTGCTCCTATCATATATGAACTAATGAACCATAAATATCCCTGTCCCACTTAGGAAACCTGAACGGAAACCTCTGGAGACTTTGTGCCCCACCCAAGGTTTCCGTGCGGTTCCCGGAGGTTTTTGTCAGTCTCCCTACCTGCTTCCACTACCTGCAACCTCCGGCAACCTCCTGCAACCTCCGGGAACCGCACGGAAACCTTGGGTGGGGCACAAAGTCTCCACAGGTTCCCTAAGTGGGACAGGGGCGATAAGTTATATAGGAGTTCCCGGAGAAAACCCACGCAGGTCAGGGGGAAAATGTACAAACTCCGAACTGGCAGCTCCCGCAGTCAGGATCGAGATCGGGTCTATGGCGCTGTGAGGCAGCAACTCTACCGCTGCGCCGCCGTGCCGTGCCGTTTGTTGAATACATCTGCAATGAAACGGCGAGCCTGGAAACAATTGTGAGCTTGTTTCAGCATGAGCCCAGACCCAGAGAGTATACCTCAACAATAAAACCTGAAATCCTCATCACTGGGACAATCCCTGGAAGAGAATCACTGATGAGATTCATGTGCATCGTTAGAAAACAGAGAGAAAATATAATTTTGGATATTGCCTTCCCAATTATTATGGGATAATCGGCTAATATTAAGGCAAGAGCCCAGACGACTAATCAGTGGTATGGTAATGATGCGTTGTTTTACAGGTAAAGCAATCAAGAAGAAACAAACAGCTTTTAGGATTAAGGCCTTATTAAAGCATCCTCTCAGGAGCATTATTTTCAGCAAAGGATATATTAAATCTTATATAACTGACGCTCCACTAGCTTCTGCTTGTAATGATAAAAGATCAGCGCGGTGGCGCAGCGGTAGAGTTGCTGCCTCACAGCGCCAGAGACACAGGTTCGATCCTGACTACGAGTGCTGTCTGTACGGAGTTTGCACGTTCTCCCCGTGAGCCACGTGTGTCTTCCCCAGGTGCTCCCAGTTTCCTCCCACACTCCAAAGACCGTACAGGTTTGTAGGTTAATTGGCTTGATAAAAATGTAAAATTGTCCAAGTTAGCGATATGCAGAATATTGCCCAGCTGACTACAAAATTCAGAAGGTTCAGAAGGTATGACTGCGCGCATTGAAAATGGTGGTTGTCTGATCCCACCCGGGCTTACTGCGCATGCGGGAGGGGTTACAGCGTATCATACTGCGTCCCTACTGCGTCACCGGCCTCACCCAACAGCGCAGAGTTTGCACGTTCTACCCGTGACCCGCATGGGTCTTCACCAGGTGTTCCCTGTTTCCTCCCACACTCCAAAGACGTGCAGGTTTTGCCGGCTATTTGTAAATTGTCCCCTAGTGTGTGCAGGGTAGTGTTGACGTGCGGGGAATCGCTGGTTTGGCACGGGCATGGTGGGCCGAAGGGCCTGTTTCTGCGCTGTACCTCTAAATTAAACTAAAGATGAATAAATTCCTCGAATCACAGGCTTGACTGCAGCGGTTTGTTCTTAGCCATCTGGGAAAAGGGGACTGAGTTGTGGTGATAATGTCAGCTGTGCAGGAAAGCAGTCCAAAGATCGTTCAATTGCTGAGCGGTTGGAAATAATATTGCAAATGGCATATGGCACAGTTGGAAAAGAGGCCACATTCTACTCCTTCATAATAGAAGCAGAGTGTTCTTTTGGCCATTCATTCAAACGGGAAAAATCTGTCACTGATAAATTTTAATGCAAATGCAATGTTGCCTGAAGATAGAAATGTGGAAAATATGACCCGGAGCAGTTCTTTGGTCCATCAATCCTTAGGAGGCTTAGGAAGTTTGGCATCTCCCCGACTTCCAACTTCACCAACTTCAACAGATACGCCCTTAGAAAACATATTATTGGGATGCATCACTCTGTGGCTTGGGAACTGCTCCATCCAAGACGGCAAGGGAATGCAGGGAATTGTGTACGCGGCCCAGAACTTTACACAAACCAACCTCCCTTTTATTCCGAATCCGACCTCCCTGTCCTGGGCCTCCTCCATGGCCACAGTGAGCACCACCGGAAATTGGAGGAGCAGCACCTCATATTCCGCTTGGGCAGTCTGCACCCTAGCAGCATAAACATTGAATTCTCCAATTTCCGGTAGCCCTTGCTGTCTCCTCCCCTTCTCAGCTCTCCCTCAGCCCTCGGGCTCCTCCTCTTCCTTTTTCCTTTCCTCTCCCCGCCCCCCACCCCCCTACATCAGTCTGAAGAAGGGTTTCAGCCCGAAACGTTGCCTATTTCCTTCGCTCCATAGATGCTGCTGCACCCGCTGAGTTTCTCCAGCATTTTTGTCTACCTGCCTTTTATAAACTCCATCTACATTTCACGCTGCCTCGGCAAGGCCAGCAGCATCATCAAGGACCAGTCTCACCCCCGGTCACTCCCTCTTCTCGAAATCAGAATCAGAATCAGAATAGTATTTACCAAGTATGTTCTTGCCCTCTCCCATCAGACAAGAGTTACCGAAGCACACCTCCAGATTCAGGGACAGTTTCTTCCCAGCTGTTATCAGGCAACTGAACCATTCTACCACAACCAGAGAGCAGTCCTGAACTACTATCTACCTCATTGGAGACCCTCAGACTATCTTTGATCAGACTTTACTGGCTTTACCTTGCACTAAACGTTATTCATAATCATGTATCTGTACACTGTGGATGGCTCGATTGTAATCATGTATTGTCTTTCCGCTGACTGGTTAGCGCGCAACAAAAGCTTTTCACTGTACCTCGGTACACGTGACAATAAACTAAACTAAACTATAAACATAACCTCTGACCCACTTACTAATCAATCAGACCAAGTACATACTAATCAGGTTAATTACTAGTCTGAAGAAGGGTCTCGACCCGAAACGTCACCTATTCCTTCGCTCCATAGATGCTGCCTCACCCGCTGAGTTTCTCCAGCATTTTTTGTCTACCTTCCACTCTCTAATCAAAAATCTGTTAACAATTGCTTTTAAAATACTCCACTGGCTTAGCCTCCACAGCCATCTGTGGAATGGAGGGATATGGACCATGTACAAGCAGAGGAAATTAATTCAGCTTGACGCCCTGTTTGACATGGACATTGTGGGCTGAAGGGCCTGTTCCTGTTCTGTATTGTTCTACACTCTATTATTCACGAATAAAATATTTGCTCACTCTTCTGCAGAGGGAGATTAATTTTGAGAAGATCAAAGTGAAAAACAAACTCCTTTTTTTCCAAATAATACAATCAAAGAAGTTGCATCCTTAGGTTTCATATATTAAAAAAACCTCTCTACTCATTTTGATAAATTGAATATCCCTAGAGGAATCTTCAGAAGGTACCTTACAGCAGTAATTGAGTTCTATGTTGCATTCAGAATTCATTATTTGAATACATTTACTCGTGGAGCTATTTTTACAATTGTTTTTTCATCATACAATATGATTTTACCTTCATTAGCTTCATAACATTTTAGCTTCTGAAACATAGTGTTACCTCCTGAACAAATAGTTTGGGATTAAGAGAGGAATCCATTTTCTGTAGAGGAGAATACAGTTTATCAGCTCGGCTGAAATAGTTAGTTTGTTTTTTAGTTTAGTTTAGAGATTTGATCGATGTACAGCACGGACATTGTGGGCCGAAGGGCCGATGGGCCTGTCCTTGTGCTGCACTTCTCTATGTTCTATCTTCCGAAGGCAAAGGAAATGAGGAGATTTCTCTACTAATAGCGGCGGCACGGTGGCGCAGCGGTAGAGTTCCCGCCTTTCAGCACCAGAGACCCGGGTTCGATCCTGACTTGTCTGCACGGAGTTTGTACGTTCTCCCCGTGACCTGCGTGGGTTTTCCCCGAGATCTTCGGTTTCCCCTCACACCCCAAAGACGTTTTGGTAGTGTTAATGCGCGGGTGATCGCTGGTCGGCGCGGACTCGGTGGGCCGAAGGGCTCGTTTCTGCGCTGTATCTCTAAACTAATCTAAACTACACTAAACAAAACAAAACTAAACTAAACTACACTAAATATCCAGCATAGACTGAATGGGCTGAAGGGCCTTCCTCCATGCCATTATCATTCTATAAGACAACCGTAGTTGGAAAGAGAATATGTGTGAAATTTGAGCAGAATTTTCCCTCAAACCCTTTCTGCCTTCAATCCGATCATGATCGCAGTGAGCCCTCTCAAGGCCATGTCCCACTTAGGAGACCTAAACAGCAACCTCTGGTGACCTTGCCCGCCACCCAAGGTTTCCATGAGGTCACCGGAGGTTTTGGACACTCTCCCTAATGGTGGAAAGTGGTTTCCGCGGTGGTCGAGGCTTCATCTAGGTTGCTGCTATTTTCTCATCGTGATTAAAACCGGCCTCGACTAAAAATAGGTTGCCGTTTTAAAAACCGATCATTTTTTAGTCGCAGGTCTAGTGGAAGCCGGTTTTCTTCATAGTCGAGGAAGGTTTTCAACATGTGCGTGGGAGGTGGTAGGAGGTTGCCGGTCACCCCGAACTTGATTTTTATTTTGGATGGTGGGCAAGGTCACCAGAGGTTGCTGTTTAGGTCTCCTAAGTGGGACAGGGGCTGAAAAAAGTTTCAATTCCCCTCTCCTTCTGATCCACAGAATCCTAGATTCTCCCGTCATCCGTGAAACTTTTGTCTCTTTCCCAGCATTGAATACACGTAGCTCCTTAGCACGTACAGCGCTGTGGAGCAGAAAGGATACAGTCGCTCTGAGCCGCTTATTAAAGGAACTCTGTGCAGGAAGGAAACTGAAGGTAGACACAAATAGCTGGAGGAACACGCCGGGACAGGCGGCACCTCTGGAGAGAAGGGGCGGGAGACGTCTCGGGTCCATATAACCATATTACCATATAACAATTACAGCACGGAAACAGGCCATCTCGGCCCTTCTAGTCCGTGACGAACACTTACTCTCACCTAGTCCCATCTACCTGCGCTCAGACCATAACCCTCCATTCCTTTCCCGTCCATATACCTATCCAATTTATTTTTAAATGATAAAAACGAACCTGCTTTCACCACTTCCACTGGAAGCTCATTCCACACAGCTACCACTCTCTGAGTAAAGAAGTTCCCCCTCATGTTGCCCCTAAACTTCTGTCCCTTAATTCTCAAGTCATGTCCTCTTGTTTGAATCTTCCCTACTGTCAATGGAAAAAGCTTATCCACGTCAACTCTGTCTATCCCTCTCATCATTTTAAAGACCTCTATCAAGTCCCCCCTTAACCTTCTGCGCTCCAAAGAGATGGGTCGAGATGGGTTAGGGATAAGGGAAACGAGAGATGTAAGTGGTGATGTTATAGAACAAGGAGCAGGAGAGATGAAGAACAAGGAGCAGGAGGAATCGAGAGAGAGGAGGTGCAGGGAGAGAGGACCCTCGTCGGAGTGAGGAGGAGAACCTCTTCAAAATAGACACACCTGGAGGAGATCTTGCTTTGGAGCGGACGAAATGTGGAGGAAGGAACTGCAAATGTTGGTTTACCCCGAAGATAGACATCGAAAGAACTCCAACTTCCGAATGACGGAATAAGCGGATGCATCCTGAGCTCATCCACAGAGACAAAGGCATCGCAATAGCTCCTGTGAATAACAGGACAGCTTTGCCGTGTGTGAACAAAGGGCTCTGTGCATAAAGGGGTCCTTAGATTTAATTATTAATGCACTCAGAATCCCCGCACATTGAAAATCATCTGGAGAAAAAAATGTTCCCCCCACATCCAAGCTTCAATTCAGGTTCTTCAGACTGACGAACCAGGCCGCATTCTAATTAACATCCAAGCAGCGTATGGCATTTTGTTGGCAGGTTGGGCGATAAAAAAAAAATTAGTCACACACTCTCATCCCATCTGGATCTGGTTTTTGCAGATTTCTGTGACACAAGTTTTCAATTGTGGACGGGCACAGAGTTGCTGGAGTTACTCAGCGGGCCAGGCAGCATCTCTGAAGACTAAGGAGTGGTGAGTCTGTGGAATTCTCTGCCTCAGAGGGCGGTGGAGGCAGGTTCTCTGGATGCTTTCAAGAGAGAGCTAGATAGGGCTCTTGAAAATAGCCAGCACTACCATTCAATGTGATCATGGCTGATCATCCCCAATCAGTGCCCCGTTTCTGCCTTCTCCCCTGACTCCGCTATCTTTAAGAGCTCTATCTAACTCTCTCTTGAAAGTATCCAGAGATCTGGCCTCCACCGCCCTCTGAGGCATAGAATTCCACAGACTCAAAACTCTCTGTGAGAAAAAGTGTTTCCTCATCTCCGTTCTAAATGGCTTACCTCTTATTCTTAAACTGTGGCCCCTGATTCTGGACTCCCCCAACATCGGGAACAAGTTTCCTGCCTCTAGGGTGCCCAAACCCTTAACAACATTATATGTTTCAATAAGATATCCTTTCATCCTTCTAAACTCCAGAGTGTACAAGCCCAGCTGCTCCATTCTCTCAGCATATGGCAGTCCCGCCATCCCAGGAATTAACCTTGTAAACCTACGCTGCACTCCCTCAATAGCAAGAATGTCCTTCCTCAAATTAGGGAACCAAGACTGCACACAATACTCCATGTGTGGTCTCACTAGGGGCTCTGTACAACTGCAGAAGGACCTCTTTGCTCTTTCACCTACTATGGGCAAGAGACTGTGCATCTACCAATCTATTCCTCTCATGATTTTATACACCTCTGTAAAGATCAGCCCTCATAAGGTCAATAGACAATAAACAATAGGTGCAGGAGTAGACCATTCGGCCCTTGAAGCCAGCACCGCCATTCAATGTGATCAAGGCTGATCATCCCCAATCAGTATCCCGTTCCTGCCCTCTTCCCCATATTCCCTGACTCCGCTATTTTTAAGAGCCCTATCTAGCTCTCTCTTGAAAGCATCCAGAGAACCTGCCTCCACCGCCCTCTGAGGTCATAAGGAATAGGAGTGCAATTAGGGCATTCGACTTATCAAGTCTGCTCCACCGTTCAATCATGCCTGATATACAGTATCTCTCCCTTCTAACCACATTCTCCTGCCATCTCCCCCTAACCTCTGACACCTATACTAGTCAAGAAATCCTCATCCTCCTGCACTCCAAGGAATAGAGTCCCAGCCTGCTCATCCTCTCCCTGCAGCTCAGGCAACCTGAGTCCTGGCGACATCCCCCTGCTGTACTCACTCTATACTCACGACTGCGTAGCCAGTCACAGTGCGAACTCCATCATCAAGTTCGCTGATGACACCACTGTTGTGGGGCGTATCACTGATGGGGATGAGTCAGAGTACAGAAGAGAGATCGAGCAACTGTCCATATGGTGCCAGCACAATAACCTGGTCCTCAACACCAGCAAAACCAAGGAACTGTTTGTGGACTTTGGAAGGAGTAGATGGGGAACCCACAGCCCCGTTTATATAAATGGGTCGATGGTTGAAAGGGTCAAGAGCTTCAAATTCCTGGGCGTGCACATCTCTGAAGATCTTCCCTGGTCCGAGAACACTAATGCAATTATCAAGAAAGCTCATCAGCGCCTCTACTTCCTGAGAAGATTACGGAGAGTTGGTTTGTCAAGGAAGACTCTCTCTAACTTCTACAGGTGCACAGTAGAGAGCATGCTGACCGGTTGCATCGTGGCTTGGTTCGGCAATTTGAGCGCCCTGGAGAGGAAAAGACTACAAAAAGTAGTAAACACTGCCCAGTCTATCATCGGCTATGACCTTCCTTCCATCGAGGGGATTTATCGCAGTCGCTGCCTCAAAATGGCTGGCAGTATCATCAAAGACCCACACCATCCTGGCCACACACTCATCTCCCCGCTACCTTCAGGTAAAAGGTACAGGAGCCTGAAGACTGCAACAACCAGGTTCAGGAATAGCTACTTCCCCACAGCCATCAGGCTATTAAACCTGGCTGGGACAAAACTCTGATTATTAATAGCCCATTATCTGTTATTTGCACTTTATCAGTTTATTTATTCATGTGTGTATATATTTATATTACGGTATATGGACACACTGATCTGTTCTGTAGTAAATGCCTACTATGTGATGTGTGCTGAAGCAAAGCAAGAATTTAATTGTCCTATGCAGGGACACATGGCAATAAACTCACTTGAACTTGAACTTGAACATCCTTGTAAATCTTCTTCTGTGGACCTTCCAGCTTGCAATGATGATTGGATACACGTTTGGTACATCATGTTTGGTACGTAATTAGTAATCAAACCTAGCTGATGTTGACAACTTTGTTTTTCCCGAGTAGCAACTCTAATCCGAGGTTCTTTAACTTAATTACAGGGAATCGGATCGTGCTTTGTTTAAAAAAATCACTTTAGAATGGGAATGGAAAGGTATGTTTTTTAACGATTCCACCTTAAGAATTATTGTTGGGGCGTTTTGCCATCTCTGCGCATTATATCAACTAGCAATGTGCCACAAGACTCGTACACTGAGTGCCATCTCTCCAATGTAATTGCAATACTGTTCAATCACACACAGAAACAAGGAGCCTGATTTAGTCTGCATATAATTAGCAGATGGAATGTGTTCCTTCCTTGTCATTCTTCTCCCTGCAGCTTCAGAATTCAGCGCAAGTCATCGCCACAGAGTCTCACAGCGTGGAAACAGGCCCTTCGGCCAAACTGTAGAAAGCATCCTGTCCAGAAACATCTCGATCTGGTTTGGCAGCAGCTTTGCCCAGGACAGGATTTGTGGAACTTGTGGAATTCCCTGCCGCAGAGGGCAGTGGAGGCCAAGTCACTGGTTGGATTTAATAGAGAGTTAGATAGAGCTCTAGGGGCTAGTGGAATCAGAGGATATGGGGAGAAGGCAGGCACAGGTTATTGATTGGGGACGATCAGCCATGATCACAATGAATGGCGGTGCTGGATCGAAGGGCCGAAATGACCTACTCCTGCACCTATTTTCTATGTTTCTATGAAGGCTCTGCAGAGAGTACTGCGTTCGGCCGAACGCACTATGGGAACTACACTCCCCCCCTGCAGGACCTATACACCAGGAGGTGCAGATGCAGAGCCAGCAACATTATGGGGGACCCCTACCCCCCCAGCAATGGACGGTTCCAGCTGCTACGGTCAGGCAAACGCCTCCGCTGTCACGCTGCGAAAACAGAGAGGATGGGACGGAGTTTCTTCCCACCGGCCATCGGGACTGTAAACTCTGATCCCACCAGGGACTCATTTACTATTGTGTCTTTGTTCTCAAAGTAAATACTGGTTTCTGTTCTGTTGTTTTGCACAATTCCGCAGACATTGCCACTTTCATTTCACTGTACATCTTGTATGTGTATGTGACAAATAAAGTTGACTTGAACCTGCCCACACCGAACAACATGTCCCATCTACACTAGTCCCACCTGCCTGACTTTGCCCCATATCCATCCAAACCCGTCCGATCCATGTAGCTGTCTAACTGTTTCTAAAACGTTGCGATAGTCCCAGCCTCAACTACCTCCTCCGGCAACTCGTTCCGTACACCCACCCCACCCTTTGTGGGCGGCACGGTGGCACAACGCGCCTGATCCTGACCACGGGGGCTGTCTGTACGGAGTTTGCACGTTCTCCCCGTGACCTGCGTGGGTTTTCACCGTGTTCTTCGGTTTCCTCCCACGCTCCAAAGATGTACAGGTTTATGGGCTAATTGGCATCGGTAAAATGTAGGTATGTTATCCCTTGTGTGCAGGTTAGTGCTAATGCACGGGACGATCGATGGCCGGCACGGACTTGGTGGGCCGAATGGCCTGTTTCCGTGCTGTATCTCTAAAGTCTAAAGTGTCGACTCCGCCATTCAATCATGGCTGACCTATCTTTCCCTCTCAACCCCATTCTCCTGCCTTCTTCCTGCTGATAAGAAGATGACGGAGGGGGGGGAGAAGATTTAATGGGAACTAGAGTGACAACTTTTTCTCTCAGAGGGAGGTGAGGACAAGGAACGAGCAGCCCGAGGAGGTGGTTGAGGCAGGTACAATAACAACATGGATAGGAAAGGTTTAGAAGGATGAGGGCCAAATGCAGGTAGGTGGGACTAGTGTGATGGGGCATGTTGGTGGTCATGGGCAAGATGGGCTGAAGGGGCCCCTTTCCGTGCTGCGTGACTTTACAAACTTAATCTAGGTCAAGGGCCTGTCCCATTGTACGAGTTAATTCAAGAGTTCTCCCGAGTTCTCCCCTGATTCCAGCTCGTGTCATGTACGTAGCGGGAACGTAGGGGCTCGTACGAGTAAAAGTAACAATTTCTTTCATCACGAGTATTTTTTTACTTGTGGACATTTTTCACGGTGTTGAAAACACGTCACAAGTTTACCGGATTTCCCGAGTACCTACCGTTACTCGTACGAGCCGCTACGCGACATCCACAAGCCCCTACGAACCCGCTACGTACATTACACGAGCTCGAACCAGGGGAGAACGCGAGAGAACTCTTGAATTAACTCGTACAATGGGACAGGCCCTTGACCTAGATTAAGTTTGTAAATTCCACGTCGTCACGCCTGCAGAGAGCAGAAGTGCACTGTGTAGTTATCTCCACTCTCAGCTAGAGATAGACTCAGACCTATTATTTCTTAGCCCCCCTTCAGTCATGGCTGACTATGGGTGTCTCCAGGGTGCTGTTCCCTATATGGAGGACGCCTGTGCGTGACTTTGTTTAACGTGGGGAGACTGGTGCACAGACAGCCACCACACGGTCCTTGACATTCCGGTTTCTAGACTATAGACAATAGGTGCAGGGGTAGGCCATTCCGCCCTTCGAGCCAGCACCGCAATTCGATGTGATCATGGCTGATCATCCCTAATCAGTACCCCGTTCCTGCCGTCTCCATATTCCCTGTCTCCGCTATCTTTAAGAGCCCTATCTAGGATGTTAATGTGTGTTTATTGTTGTTTTATTGTATGGTATTATATGTATGACTGCTGCAATTTCGTTCAGACTTCGGTCTGAATGACAATAAAAGGCTATCTATCTATCTATCTATCTAGCTCTCTCTTGAAAGTATCCAGAGATCGGCCTCCACTGCCCTCTGAGGCAAAGAATTCAACACTCACAGCTCTCCGTGTGAAAAAGTGGTTCCTCATCTCCGTTCTAAATGGCTTACCCTTTATTCTTAATTGGCTTGGTACAAATGTAATATTGTCCTGAGTGTGTGTAGGAATGTTCTAATGTGCGGGGATCGCTGGTCGGTACGGACTCGATGGGCCGAAGGGCCTGTTTCCGCCCTGTATCTCTGAACTAAACTAAAAATCTGCCGTACAAGTTGTCCTTAAAATGGTGGAAATGTTCCAAAAACTGTTCTTTTATATACTTCCAATAACAAAAATCACAATTAGGTTAGTCACATTTTGGAAAACGCCATTCAAAACATAGCAGGCCATAATTGTTTTCCAGTCCATAAAAATATAATTTTAACCATAAAGTCTTTGGGCTGCAAACATTAAACATTTCTTGTGTTCTGGTTTCCATTGATTCCATTCAAATTAACTGCAGCTGATGTTACCAATCAGACTGTGTGATGGAATAAGTCAATTAAAATGTCAAAATATTTTGGATTTGCTGTGGGTAATTATACTTCTCATCAGCACAGTAATAAATTAGAGTGGATGTTACTGCGATATTGCAAGCAATTCGGGGTATTCTAGAGGCATTATAGATAGGAAAACGTCCTCAGATGGCGGTGGAGGCCGGTTCTCTGGATGTTTTCAAGAGAGCGCTAGATAGGGCTCTTAAAGATAGCGGGGTCAGTGGATATGGGGAGAAGGCAGGAACGGGGTACTGATTGGGGGAGGATCAGCCATGATCACATTGAATGGCTGTGCTGACTCGAAGGGCCGAACTGCCTATTCCTACACCTATTATCTATTGGCTCCATTGTAATCATGTCTTGTCTTGACGCTGACTGGATAGAACACATCAAAAGCTTTTCACTGTACCTCGGTACACGTGACAATAAACTAAACTGTACTGAGAAGTTAGACAAAAATGCTGGAGAAACTCAGCGGGTGCAGCAGCATCTATGGAGCAAGGGAATTAGGCAACGTTTCGGGCCGAAACCCTTCTTCAGACTGATGTACTAAGAAGTTCATGTGTGATAGGAGCAGAATTACGCCATTCGGCCCATCAAGTCTAATCCGTCATTCAATCATGGATGATCTATCTTTCCCTCTCAACTCCATTCTCCTGCCTTCTCCCCATAACCCCGGACTACTAATCAAGAATCTATCTATCTCTGCCTTAAAAATATCCACTGACTTGGCCTCCACAGCTGTCAGTGGCAATGAATTTCACAGATTCACCACCCTCCGACTAAATAAATTATTCCTCATCTCCTTTCTAAAGGAAATTCCTTTAATTCTAAGGCTGTGACCTCTGGTCCTAGACTCTCCAACCAGTGGAAGAAGTATGAAGAACATACATAGGTGAAACATCGACAATTACATCTCCCATCAAAGACGAAATCTATTCTATTAACTTTCTGGTACTAACTCTACAAACTGTGAAGGGCAACTGAAGGCAGGAGAATTGAGGTTGAGTGGGAGAGATAGATCAGCCGTGATTGAATGGTGGAGTAGACTCGATGGGCCAAATGGCCTCATTCTGGCTCCTATCATTTATGAACTTATGAAGTTATAAATGACACAGAGACGATGCATTGAGTAGCGCCACACTCTTCAAGAACCAGAGTGGAGTGCAGTTGAACCCTTTCATGGACTCTGATCAACAATGTTAGGTCCAAAACTTGAGAATTGATTTATCAACTATGCAGCACTCAAGAGGAAAGCAAGACAGAAAAACTAACCAAAAATGCTGGAATTACTTGGTGGACCAAGGCAGTGGTGACAGGAAGAGAGTTTATGTTTCAGATTGATCTCAAACCGTTGGCACCTGCAGTAATTTTCTTAAGGAGACTGTTGCCCTGGGCCTTTCCCTGACGGCTGGATGTATTGGTTTGTACAGTTGGCCCAATAACAAGGTGAATAACTCACCAGAGGTGATTCCGTTTTCATTTCTCATCTCATTCCTCACTTGGCCAGAGACATTCGACCTTCTAGAGCAGCTAACTCCAATGCTGCACCATTAAAAACTGAGCTGCCCCAGAGTAAAACGTAAGTGGGACAATATCCAAGAGGCATTGGAGGCAGAGAGTCAGAGAGCTATTCAGCATGGAAACAGGCCCTTCGGCCCGGCTTGACCATCCTGACTAAGTAGCTTAGTTTAGTTTAGTTTAGTTTA
Source organism: Leucoraja erinaceus (assembly GCF_028641065.1). Lineage (NCBI taxonomy): Eukaryota > Metazoa > Chordata > Chondrichthyes > Rajiformes > Rajidae > Leucoraja > Leucoraja erinaceus. Next base: position 33,504,300 of record NC_073398.1, on the reverse strand, counting down.
GTTTAGTTTAGTTTAGTTTAGTTTAGTTTACAGATACAGCATAGAGGCAGGCCCTTCGGCCCACTTTGACCATCCTGAGGTCCCTCTTAAAACTCTTTCCTTCTTAACCCTATGCCCTAGAGTCTGCCGCTTCTGTCCATTTTTAAACTGATTTAGTAAGTGCCAGTTTTGTTCATCTTGATTTTAATTGTGTTTTTTTTTAAAGTCCATGAATCACTGTGGATGACGGGGAAGTTAAATGCAATGATAATGTTGCATTTATGCGGGATGCAGCAGTCTCGATTCGCCTCCTGTGTCACATTGCTGTCGGAGGATGAGGGGCGATCTTATAGAGGTGTATAAGTTCATGAGAGGAATCGATCGAGTCGACGCACAGTGTAGGAAGGAACTGCGCTGAGGAAATCTGAGGAATCCCCTAATCTGAGGAAAGACATTCTTCCCAGAGAGGGAGTACAGAGAAGGTTCACCAGACTGATTCCAGGGATGTCAGGACTTTCATATGAAGAAAGACTGGATAGACTCGGCTTGTACTCGCTAGAACTTAGAAGATTGAGGGAGGATCTTATAGAAACTTACAAAATTCTTAAGGGGTTGGACAGGCTAGATGCGGGAAGATTGTTCCCGATGTTGGGGAAGTCCAGAACAAGGGGTCACAGTTTAAGGATAAGGGGGAAATATTTTAGGACCGAGATGAGAAAAACATTTTTCACACAGAGAGTGGTGAATCTGTGGAATTCTCTGCCACAGAAGGTAGTTGAGGCCAGTTCATTGGCTATATTTAAGAGGGATTTAGATGTGGCCCTTGTGGCTAAAGGGATCAGGGGGTATGGAGAGAAGGCAGGTACAGGATACTGAGTTGGATGATCAGCCATGATCATATTGAATGGCGGTGCAGGCTCGAAGGGCCGAATGGCCTATTCCTGCACCTATTTTTCTATGTTTCTATGTTTCTATGCAGATGCTGGTTTAAACTGGAGATAGACACAAAAGCCTGGAATAACTCAGCGGGTCAGGCAGCATCTCTGGAGAGAAGGATTGGGTGACGTTTCAGGTCGAGATGCAGCCTGCCCTGCTGAGTTACTCCAGATTTTTCTGTCTATCTTCGGGCAGGCGCTCAGAGTCTTTTGCCCAGAGTAGGTGAATCGAGAACTAAGCACGGCACGGTGGCTCAGCGGTAGGGTTGCTGCCTCACAGCGCCAGAGACCCGGGTTCGATCCTGTGTGCTGTCTGAACGGAGTTTGCACGTTCTCCACATGACTTGCGTGGGTTTTCTCCGGGATATTCGGTTTCCTCCCATGCTCCAAAGACGAGCAGGTTTGTAGGTTAATTGGCTTGGTATAAATGTTTTTAAAAAAAATGTCCCTAGTGTGTGTAGGATAGTGTTAATGTGCAGGGATCGCTGGTTGGCGCAGATTTGGTGATTGGAAGGCCTGTTTCCATGCTGTATCTCTAAACAAATCTAAACTAAACTAAGTCTGAAGAAGGGTCTCGACCCGAAACATCACCCATTCCTTCTCTCCAGAGATCCTGCCTGACCCGCTGAGTTACTCCAACATTTTGTGTCTATCTTAAACTAAACTAAATGTGTAGGAAAGCATTGCAGAGGCTGGTTTAAATCGAACATCCACTTAAAATGTTAGGACTGATGCATACACTGCTGTTTCAGAACCTCTATGAACATTTATTGGGAGGTAGTGTAAAATGTTGGCGAGGCCATATTTATTGTGCATTGCATTCAGTTCTGGGCACCATGTTATAGGAAAGATGTTGTCAAGCTGGAAAAGGTGCAGAGAAGATTTATGAGGATGTTGCCAGGACTCGAGGGTCTGAGCTATAGGGAGAGGTTGAGTAGGCTGGGACTCTAATCCTTGGAGCGCAGCGAGATGAGGGGTGACCTTATAAAGGTGTACAAAATCATGTAAGCAATAGATCGGGCAGATGTACAGAGTCCCTTGCCCATAGTAGGGGAATCGAGAACCAGGGGACATAGGTTTAAGGTGAGGAGGGAAAGATATAAATGGGAATCTGAGGGGTAATGTTTTCACACAAAGAGTGGCGGGTGAGTGGAACAAGCTGCCAGAGGAGGTAGTGGTCTGTGGAATTCTAGTAGTAGTCTGTGGAATTCTCTGCCTCAGAGGGCGGTGGAGGCCGGTTCTCTGGATATTTTCAAGAGAGAGTTACATAGGGCTCTTGACGATAGCGGAGTCAGAGGATATGGGGAGAAGACAGAAACGGGGCACTGATTGTTGATTATCAGCCATGAACACATTGATGGCGGTGCTGGCTCGAAGGGCCGAATGGCCTACTCCTGCACCTATTGTCTATTGTCTATTGTAGTTGACGCAGGGACTATTGCAATGTTTAAGAAATAATTAGATAGGTACATGGATAGGACAGGTTTGGAGTGATATGGGCCAAACAAAGGCAGGTGGGACTAGTGGAGACGGGACATGTTGGGCGGTGTGGGCAAGTTAAGCCGATGGGCCTGTTTCCATGCTGTATCTCTCTATGACTCTATGACAGGGCATTGTTCAAAAATCAAGGATGTGTTCCAATGTTCTGCTCACCTAACCTCAATCCCGATCAATGGATAGATTTGTGGGAAGCTGTACTTACCTGGAGAATAAGGGGCGGCACGGTGGCGCAGCGGTAGAGTTGGAGCCTCACAGCGCCAGATACCCAGGTTCGATCCCGACTACGGGTGCTGTCTGTACGGAGTTTTTACATTCTCCCCGTGACGTGCGTGGGTTTTCTCCGGGATCTCGGGTTTCCTCCCACATTCCAAATACGTACAGGTATGTACGTTAATTGGCTTGGTGAAAATGTAAAAAATTGTCCCGAGTGTGTGTCGGACGGCGCTGGTGGATCGCTGGTCGGCGTGGACGCGGTGGGCCGAAGGGCCTGTTGCCTCAATGTACATCTGAACTAAATATAGCATTTAAAAAACCATAGTTCACTGTGTGTAACGCTGCAAGGCTCTCAATTAGAATAAGAAATGATAAAATATGTAATGTGCCGTTCCTTTGCATCTCGAATGAAGGAATGGAATTCTTCCTCATTTTACCCTCCATCTAACCATCTATTTATTTTCATTTAACTGCTCCGATTTCCATTTGTGGCTGTTTCTTTTCTTATGCAGAAACTTTGATCATTTTTTCTCTTTGTAGGTTTTACTTTTGGTTGTGGGGGTAATTGGTGCATTAGCAGCTGTGATTAATCAAAGGAGGGTGAAGGATATAATCTGCTCTCATGAGACTATTAGTACAACGAGCTAATTCTGTCTTCTGCCTTGCACACACGATTTATCGGCTAACGGCGCACTCATTCCGCGCAGGTTGGGGCGGCACGGTGGTGCAGCGGTAGAGTTGCTGCCTCACAGCGCCACAGAGACCCGGGTTCTTAAATGTTGGGATAGTCCCTGCCTCAATTACCTCCTCTGGCAGCTTGTTCAATAGTCAATAGTCAATAGTCAATAGTCAATTTAATTGTCATTTGGACCCCTAGAGGTCCAAACGAAATGCCGTTTCTGCAGCCATACATTACAAACAAATAGACCCCAGACACAACTTAATTTACATTTTACATAAACATCCATCACATTGCTGTGATGGAAGGCCAAATAAACTTATCTCTCCACTGCACTCTCCCCCCCCCCCCCCCCCCCCCCGCGATGACAGAGTCAAAGTCAAAGCCCCCGGCTGGCGATGGCGATTGTCCCGCGGCCATTAAAGCCACGGCAGGTGGTGCGAGGTCGCACACCGGGTCTTGATATTGGAGCCCCCGGCGTGCGCTCGCAGAGTCCCGCGGCCATTCCAAGCCGCGCGGGGCAGTGATGTTAGGCCCCGCTCCAGGAGCTCTTCGACCCCGCAACTCAGGCGGGAGAAGTCGCCGTTGCAGGAGCCCTGAAAAGCGGTCTCCCTCCAGGGACCCGCGGGCTCCCGGTGCCGCCGTCCGCAGACCCGCAGTTGCAGCCTCCGAATCTCCGGAGGTCGGGCAGCAGCAGCAGCAGCAGCGGCAGCCATACACCCGCCACCCTTAGTATGAAAAAGTTACCCCTCAGGTTCCTATTAAATCTCCCGCCTTAAACCTATGTCCTCTGGTTCTTGATTCCCCTACTCTGGGCAAGAGACTCTGTGCATCTACCCGATCTATTCCTCTCATGATTTTGTACACCTCCATAAGATCACCCTTCATTCCTCCTGCGCTCTAGGGAATAGAGTCCCAGCCTACTCAACTGCTCCCTCTAGCCCTGGCAACATCCTCGTGACTCTTCTCTGCGCCCCCCTCCAGCTTGACACCACAAAAGCTTCACGTGAGGGCATGTCGCGTCAGGGCTTAATATGATAGACAACCGTAATCCATCGGTACTTGGATGTTGTGTGGAGTTGATACCCTGGCAATGAGCCTTCTCTGGAAGTTTTTCTAAGCAGAGGATTTAATTTTGCCAAGAATGACAGCCTCAATATTGAAAATGGTTATTACAATTCTCCGACTGTCTGATTTTTTTCGTTCTTGGTCTTGTCTTCGCACTGTGTAAAATACAAAATTTGAATATTAACTATTATAGTCAAGGTGCTGCAATCTTTTATTAAATAGCTGGATGCTTGCCTTGTATATTTTCTCCGTTGCAAGGGAACGCAGATCTAGCCTTCAATAAATCTTGTTGCATTTAGATTTGCGATGACTACAGTAATTGCTAAGTCTCGGTTTGCAAGACTCATTTGTACGTATTCAGTCATCATTTGCCTGGGTGTTTGGCCATGATAACTCTAAGGGGTGATGCGTAAAAATAATGAAGATGGGTTGGATATGTCAGCAAGCCTTATTTACAAAATCTCGCCGTATATAACAGGGGTATAAGAACTGAGCAAATGGATTAGAATACGGAGTAACAAAACAATTTTTTTTTTCTCTCTCTCTCTATTGCTTCTTAATCAGTTTAGATCTTCAAAGCAATTTGGAACAATGTGCCCAATCATCAAAAGAAACACAAAAGAAACATATTTATTTTTTCTAGATTAATTGCAGGTTTTAAAAGAAGCACATATGGTCCTCTTCTTAAAAAGCAGCAGTATTAATGTTTATAATTATACATACAGTGGAAAGGCTGGAGAGAGACAAACAGAAATGTGAATGCCATAATAATCCTTCTGGTTCAAGTAGAACAAGTTGTCCTACAACTTTAGGCTGTGCACGCCATAGGCAAGAAGAAGAAGCTCCTTCTGGTTTGTGTCTGTCCTTCAGACTGGATCAGAGGACCAGTTTGACCTTCCTAATCTGTACAAGGGTCCCGAGCAGAAACGTCACCTATCCATGTTCTCCAGAGATCCTACCTGACACGCTGAATCACCACTTGGGGTGCTGGTGCAGGATTCCCAAAAAGTTAACCTGCAAGTCGTTTAAGAAGGAACTGCAGATGCTGGAAAATCAAAGGTAGACAAAAGTGCTGGAGAAACTCAGCGGGTACAGCAGCATCTATGGAGCAAAGGAAATAGGCGACGTTTCGGGCCGAAAACCTTCTTCAGACTGATGTAGTGTGGGTGGGGAGAAGAAAGGAAAAAGGAAGAGGAGGAACCCGAGGGCTGAGGGAGAGCTGAGAAGGGGAGGAGACAGCAAGGGCTACTGGATATTGGAGAATTCAATGTTTATGCCGCTAGGGTGCAGACTGCCCAAGCGGAATATGAGGTGCTGTTCCTCCAATTTCCGGTGGTGCTCACTCTGGCCATGGAGGAGGCCAAGGACAGAAAGGTCGGATTTGGAATGGGAGGGGGAGTTGAAGTGCTGAGCCACCAGGAGGTCAGGTTGGTTAATGCGGACCGAGCGGAGGTGTTCGGCGAAACGACCGCCAAGCCTACACTTGGTCTCACCGATGTGGATCAGCTGACATCTAGAGCAGCGGATGCAATAGATGAGGTTGGAGAAGATGCAGGTGAACCTCTGTCGCACCTGGAACGACTGCTTGGGTCCTTGAATGGAAGTCGAATCGGTAGTAAAGGAAGCAAACTCAATGCTAGCATTTATTTCGCGAGGGCTTGTGTACAAAACCAGGGATGTAATGCTGAGGCTCTAGAAGGCGCTGGTCAGGCCGCATTTGGCATATTGGGAGCAATTCTGGGCACCGTATCTGAGGAAGGATGTGCTGGCTCTGGAGAGGGTCCAGGGGAGGCTTACAAGAATGATCCCAGGAATGAGTGGGTTAACTTATGATGAGCGTTTGGCGGCACTGGGCCTGCACTCGCTGGAGTTTAGAAGAATGATGGGGGGGGGGGAGCTCATTGAAACATACGGAATAGTGAAAGGCCTGGATAGAGTGGATGTGGAGAGGATGTTTCCACTAGTGGGAGAGTCTAGGACCAGAGGCCACAGCCTCAGAATTAAATGACGTTCTTTTAGGAAAGTGATGAGGAGAAATTTATTTTGTCAGAAGTTGGTGAATCTGTGGAATTCTTTGACACAGAAGGCTGTGGAGGATAAGTCAGTGGTTATTTTCAGGCAGAGGTAGATAGATTCTTGATTAGTACAGATGTCAGAGATTATGGGGAGAAGGCAGGAGAATGGGGTTAGGAGGGAGAGATAGATCTGCCATGATTGAATGGCGGAGTAGACATAGTGGGCCAAATGGCCGAATTCTGTTCCTATCACTTATGACCTTATGACCTTATGAGTTAGTCCAGCAGATTGTGTCTTTTTTTCTGTAAACCAGCACCTGCAGTTCCTTGTGCATCCAAACGTTGATTTATGCCCTGGTGTCCCTTTATGTTTTAAAACTTTTAATTGCCTTTATTAACAAAATGAAAGATAAACTGCAGAAAAAATCTCTTTACAGCAAAAATTTACAAAATGGAGTTAACTGTATAAAACTAAACATCCGGTCGGTACACTGGGTTTGAGAAGGCTTCATTGACAATCCTGGGTCCTGTGTACCAGCAACTGAAGCTTCCCGGCTGCCTGCCCCTTTCCTGGGGTTACGTCCGTGCCCGGGTGGGGTTAGAAAGGGAATACGCGCTGTCCACGGACGCCCTGAGGGAGTTCCGGGACCGCTGGGCTCCGCAGGGCGTTGAATGTATCCTCTATAAGGATTGTATCATCGTTGTATAATATGGATATATGTTTGTATTGTATTATGGCGGTGGGTTCTGGGGTGGAAGATTGCAACCTTCACGTGGGTCCGTCCGCCCTGTTTCGACTAATGCAATCAACTCGACGTGCACAAACGGAAGATCAAATAGAACAAGTTGCCCAACAACTTTAGGCTGTGCACGCCACACAAAAGAAGAAGAAGATGGTGGGTTCTGGCTTGATTTATTGTAGTGTAAATATTATGTTTTAATAATTGAATACATTAAAAAAAACAAATAAATACATTAAAAAATAACAACTGAAGCTTCAAGCCAACAAGCGCCACATATCTAGTGGGCCGCGTGGTGTCCCTCTGCAGTGGGTTTGAAGCCATATTTGCCCAGTAGGTTTGCTTCTTGAAGGATATCGGAGTTTATATAAACTATAAATAGACATGCAGAAGTATTATCGCGCCCGTTGAGTAGTTTCATCGTTAGTGATATTACTTTGGAAATTCCAGAAATTAATTAGTTACTTGATCCAATTCCGATGTTGCGAGAATTGAACTCATTTCTCCAGATTATTATTACCCGTACCTTTCTGTTCACAAGTCTGGTGATTTAACCACTTCATCCCCTTAGCCATATGAGTTTGGTGCACACAAGTTGCTCTTAAGGACAACCTTAGTTTGGAGGGATAGCATCTTAGTTTGGAGGGACAGCATCTCATATTTTGCTTGTGCAGCTGACACCCCGGTGGTAGGAATATGGATTTCTCTAACTTCAAGTAACCTTTGTGCTCCCTCTCTCTCTCCATCCCTCCCCCACCCAAGTCTTGTTCTCACCTAGCCCACAGCAAACAGTGGCTTGTTTACTTTCTCATCGTAACCTTTTTTGTATATCTTTCATTCATAGTTCTTTATCTCGCTACATCACCAACTGCATCTCTCGTTTCCCTCATCCCTGACTCTCAGTCTGAAGAAGGATTTTGACCCAAAACGACTTTTTCACACAGAGACTTGTGAGTCTGTGGAACTCTCCGCCTCAGAGGGTGGTGGAGGCCGGTTCTCCGGATACTTTCAAGAGAGAGCTAGATAGGGCTCTTAAAGATAGCGGAGTCAGGGGATATGGGGAGAAGGCAGGAACGGGATACTGATTGGGGATGATCAGCCATGATCACATTGAATGGCGGTGCTGGCTCGAAGGGGAAAATGTCCTACTCCTGCACCTATTGTCTATTGTCTATTGACACCCATTCCTTCTCTCCAGAGATGCTGCCTGTCCCGCTGAGTTACTCTGGCATTTTGTGGCTATCTTTAGTTTAGTTTAGTTTAGTTTACTTTAGTTTAGTTTAGTTTTGAGATACAGCGCAGAAACCGGCCCTGCGGTCTACCGAGTCCGTGCTGACATGAGGTAGACAATAGACCAAAGGTGCAGGAGTAGGCCATTTGGCCCTTCGAGCCAGCGCCGCCATTCAATGTGATCATGCCTGATCATCCACAATCAGTACCCCGTTCCTGCCTTCTCCCCATATCCCCTGACTCCGCTACTTTCAAGAGCCCTATCTAGCTCTCTCTTGAAAGTATCCAGAGAACCTGCCTCCACCGCCCTCTGAGGCAGAGAATTCCACAGACTCACCTCTCTCTGTGAGAAAAAGTGTTTCCTCGTCTCCATTCTAAATGGCTTACTCCTTATTCCTAAACTGTGGCCCCTGGTTCTGAATCCCCGCAAATTAATGCTATCCTACACACACTAGGGACAATTTAATTTTTTTCTGAGGCCAATTAACCTACAAACCTGCACGTCTTTGGAGTGTGGGAGGAAATTGGAGCACCCACGCAGGTCACGGGGAGAACGTGCAAAGTCCGTACAGACAGCACCCGTAGTCGGGATGGAACCCGGGTCTCTGGCGCTGTGAGGCAGCAACTCTACCGCTGTGCCACTGTGAACTCTTGGAGATAGGGATTTTTGTCTAAGCAGAGAGGGTGTGCAGCTTTAACCAAGCAGTCCACGCGATCTGTCATATTGTAAAATGAATTAAAATAATTCGACAACCAGATAATCAAAATAATGTATTTTACAACTCAGTGATGAAGGTGTTAGAAACCTAGAAAAGCTCATTATGATTTTGCTTCAGTGTTAGCACACTTGCTAAAAAAAGTCTTCCTAATCTTGCCCAGAGTAGGGGAATCGAGAACCAGAGGGCACAGGTTTAAGGTGAAGGGGGAAACATTTCACAGGAATCTGAGGGGTAACCTTTTCACACAAAGGGTGGTGTGTGTATGGAACGAGCTGCCAGAGAAGGTAGTTGTGGCTGGGACTATCGCAACATTTGTTGCGATAGTCCCAGAAGCAATTAGACAGGTACGTGGATAGGACAGGTTTAGAGGGATATGGGCCAAATGCAGGCAGGTGGGACTATTGTAATTCGGATGTGGGTTGGTCGGTGTGGGCAAGTTGGGCCAAAGGGCCTGTTTCCACACTGTCCACGACTCTAGTTCGACCAGTTAAAAGAAGATAGGTTGAATAAGAGATAGGTTGAATAAGTTAGGTCTTTATTCTCTGGAGCGCAGAAGGTTAAGGGGGGACTTGATAGAGGTCTTTAAAATGATGAGAGGGATAGACAGAGTTGATGTGGACAAGCTTTTCCCTTTGAGAATAGGGAAGATTCAAACAAGAGGACATGACTTCAGAATTAAGGGACAGAAGTTTAGGGGTAATATGAGGGGGAACTTCTTTACTCAGAGAGTGGTAGCGGTGTGGAATGAGCTTCCAGTGGAAGTGGTGGAGGCAGGTTCGTTGGTATCATTTAAAAATAAATTGGATAGGCATATGGATGAGAAGGGAATGGAGGGTTATGGTATGAGTGCAGGCAGGTGGGACTAGGGGGAAAAAAAATTTGTTCGGCACGGACTTGTAGGGCCGAGATGGCCTGTTTCCGTGCTGTAATTGTTATATGGTTATATGGTTATTAAGACTTTCTAATGCCAGATGGCATCGCTTTAAGGTGAAGGGGGCAAATGTCCAGGGCAACATTTTTACATCGAGGTTGGTGAGTGCCTGGGTTGGGCTGCTGAGGTGGTGGAGGCCGATATGATTGTGGCGTTTAAGAGGCTTTTGCCTCAGTACATGGATATGCAGGAAATGAATGAATGAATAAGTTTATTGGCCAAGAACGTTCACATACAAGGAATTTGCCTTGATGCTCCGCTTGCAAGTAACAACACGACACACAGTAAACCATTAAGAATAACACATAAAACGTTAAATCATTAATAATAACACATTATAGTTTAAACGTGTGAATTAAATAAAATACCAGAGCAAAAGGAGGCAACAGATTTTTGGTTATTGAGTAGAGCTACTACTCGTGGGGGAAAAAAGCTGTTTTTATGTCTGGTTGTGGCAGCTTTGACAGTCCGGAGTCGCCTTCCAGAGGGAAGTGATTCAAAGAGTTTGTGGCCAGGGTGAGAGGGGTCAGAGATGATCTTGCCCGCTCGCTTCCTGGCCCTTGCAGTGTACAGTTCGTCAATGGGGGGAAGGTTGCAGCCAATAACCTTCTCCGCTGATCGGACGATTCGCTGCAGCCTCCGGGTGTCGTGCTTGGTGGCTGAGCCAAACCAGGCCATGATGGAGACGGTGTGGACAGACTCTACGATGGATCACGTGCAGGCAGAGGAGATCTGCTTAACTTGGCATCATGTTCGGCACAGACATGTTGACTGCACTCCCAGCTTATGTTATCACTCATTCTTTTTATGTGGGAGAAACAAATTTATAGCCTTAGAATATAGAAAATACTGTAAAATATAAAACAGTACATCACAAGAACAGGTCCTACGACCCACAAAAGCGAAAGGCCTGGATAGAGTGGATGTGGAGAGGATGTTTCCACTAGTGGGGGAGTCTAGGACCAGAGGTCACAGCCTCAGAAAAAAAAAGATGACGAGGAATTTCTTTAGTCAGAGGGTGGTGAATCTGTGGAATTCATTGCCAAGTTAATGGATATTTTTAAGGCGGATTTTGACAGATTCTTGATTACGTGTGTCAGGGGTTATGGGAGGGAGGGGGGGAGGAAGGCAGGAGAATGGGGTTAGGAGGGAGAGATAGATCAGCCACGATTGAATGGTAGAGGAGACCTGATAGGCTGAATGGCCTAATTCTGCTCCAAGAACATATGAACTTAAGAACATAGACAGGTAACGTTTTGGGTCGGGACCCTTCTTCAGACTGCTGTTTGATGTTCAAATTGAAGTTTAATGTGTGGCCCAGACTCAGTGGGCTGAAAGACTGTGACTCACTACAGCTCTATATTTTTCTTTAATTGCTCTCTAAATTAGTTCAGCGATCAATACCAGGCAGCAAATCCACATACCGTGAATGCATTTTAAAACACATTTAAGAGCACAGATCACTGTCACGTTGAATCCAGATTAACCCGATTATTATTTATTTGTCTTATATTGTTTTATATTATACTGTACATGGTCTAATTCTGCTCCTATGACTTATGAACTTAGGGCAGCACAGTGGCGCAGCGGTAGAATTGCTGTCTCACACCGCCGGGGACCCGGGTTCGATCCTGACCGTGGGTGCTTGTCTGTACGGAGTTTGTACGTTCTCCCAAGATACAAGATACAAGATACAAGATACATTTAATTGTCATTTGGACCCCTTGAGGTCCAAACGAAATGCCGTTTCTGCAGCCATACATTACAAACAAATAGACCCAAGACACAACATAATTAACATAAACATCCATCACATTGCTGTGATGGGAGGCCAAATAAACTTCTCTCTCCACTGCACTCTCCCCCCCCCCCCCCCCCGATGTCAGAGTCAAAGTCAAAGCCCCCGGCTGGCGATGGCGATTGTCCCGGGGCCATTAAAGCCACGCCGGGTGGTGCGAGGTCGCACACTGGGTGTTGCTGTTAGAGCCCCCGGCGTGCGCTCGCTCCCCGTTTCCTGCGTATGTTTTCTCAGGAGATGAGGAGGAATTTCTTTGGTCAGAGGGTGGTGAATCTGTGGAATTCTTTTCCGAGAAGACTCAGTATTCTGTACCTGCCTTCTCTCCATACCCCCTGATCCATTTAGCCACAAGGGCCACATCTAACTCCCTCTTAAATATAGAGATATAGAGATATGCCATTTATTGTCACTATACATGTACAGTGAAACTGAAAGTTGCTCGTACTCAGTGCATACATACAATTTAGCACAAAAAACAAGAAACAGAAAAAACAAAAAACAGAAGGGAGATGGGGGGGGGGGGGGGAATAGGTGCACAAATTCTGCGGCGCTACATACATATATACATATATACAGATGGAAGTCCGTGTTGGGCGGTGTAGTCAGTGCATGTGTGAATTTGAATTTATAGTAGATATAATTCTTGGAAAGCAACTATTCCTGAGTCTGTTTGTCCTGGATTTGATGCACCTATAGCGCCTTCCAGAGGGCAGCAGGTCGAACAGTCCAAACGCAGGATGGGAGCTGTCTTGGATTATCTTCTTTGCCCTGCTAAGGCAGCGGGAGGTGTAGATGTCCATCAGGGAGGGGAGAGGGCAGCCAATGATCCTCTGCGCTGTCCTGGTTACCCTCTGAAGCCTCTCCCTGTCTGCCATGGTGCAGCTGCCATACCATGCTGTAATGCAGTATGTCAGCAGGCTCTCGATGGACGAGCGGTAGAAGGTCAGCAGCAGGTTAGAGTCCAGGTTGTGCTTCCTGAGGACCCTCAGGAAGTGCAGCCGCTGCTGAGCCTTCTTGATGACCGCTGTCGTGTTGTCCGTCCAGGAGATGTCAGCAGCGATATGGACGCCGAGAAACCGGAAGGTGTTGACCCTCTCCACACACTCGCCGTTGATGTGTAGGGGGGCTAAGTCGGTGCTGTGCCTCCTGAAGTCGACAATGAGCTCTTTTGTTTTCCTGGTGTTCAGAGCCAGATTGTTTTCTGAGCACCAGGTTGTCAACTTCAGGACTTCCTCTCTGTAGGCTGCCTCGTCTCCCTTCGAAATAAGTCCGACCACAGTAGTGTCGTCAGCAAATTTGACGATGCGGTTGTTGTTGTGGGCCGGACTACAGTCGTAGGTGTAGAGACAGTATAAGAGGGGGCTTAGCACACAGCCCTGTGGGGAACCGGTACTCAACCTGCGAGTGGAGGAGAGGTGGGGGCCGAGTCTCACAGTCTGGGGCCGGTTGGTGAGGAAATCCTTTATCCAGGCACATGTGACAGTGGGGAGGCCGAGAGTGACCAGTTTACCAATGAGAATGTGGCCTCAACTACTTTCTGTGGCAGAGAATTCCAGTGATTCACCACTCTCTGTGTGATTTTTTTTTTCTCATCTCGGTCCTAAAATACTTCCCCCTTATCCTTAAACTGTGACCCCTTGTTCTGGACAGCACAGGCGTCAATGGTTATGGGGAGAAGGCAGGAGAATGGGGTTGGGAGGGAGAGATAGATCAGCTATGAGTGAATGGCGGAATAAACTTGATGGGCCGAATGGCCCAATTCTGCTCCTATCATGTATGACCTTATGCCCTTATGAGAACAAAAGATGACAAAATTAGTCTGTCAGTGCATTAATTGCTGTTGATTCTCAACAGCCGTTCTTCACTGAGCACATTGCAGTTCACAATGTCAATGTGTTTTGTTGTCTCCTCTCTGCACAATAAAACCTTATTGTTCAAGCACTCAATGCTAATAATCTGTTGTCACCACGACTGTGTTCTGTTTAGATGCCGGGTTTACTTCCAATTCCGCAGCTGTTTGGAAAAACAAAGTGGAAATGTCAAATGGTGACGACACAACAATTAGATCTGTGATAAAACGTAAAATCCCGACATTTCATAACTTGAATCGGTCTCTTCTTTCGAAAAAAGCCCGATCAAATTTGTAAAAATAGTAAAAGAGTCCGGCTCAATTTAGTTTTAGTTTAGTTTTGTTTAGAGATACAGCGTGGGAACAGGCCTTTTGGCCCACCTGGTCCGTGCCGGCCAACGATCCCTGCACGCTAAAGGGCCTGTCCCATTTGCCGATTTTTGCGGCAACTGCTGGCATCATTGACTGCTGGCATCAGGTCACTGAAACATTCGCGGCGTGACGCAGCGTGATGATGTATTGACCCGCGGTGGTTTTTCAAGTGTCACAACAGTTTTTTTGTCGCTGCTGCACTTTGAAATGTTCAAAATCTTTTGGCGACACAGATATGACGCCAGCAATCGCCGAAATAATCGGCAAGTGGGACAGGCCCTTTACACTATCCCACGCGCACAGGAGATGATTTACAATTTTACCAAAGCCAATTAGCCTACAAATCTGGACGTCTTTGAAGCGTGGGAGGAAACCGGAGCACCCGGAGAAAACCCACGCAAGACACGTGGAGATCGTACCAACTCCGTACAGACAGCACCCGTAGTCAGGATGGAACCCGGGTCCCTGGCAACTCTACCGCTGCGCCACCATGCCGATGTATCTGAACCTTGTCTGCTGGAGTACTGTAGCTGAAATCTACAATAGGACCGAGATGAGAATTTTTTTTTTTCACGCAGAGAGTGGTGAGTCTGTGGAATTCTCTGCCACAGAAGGTAGTTGAGGCAAGTTCATTGGCTATATTTAAGAGGGAGTTAGATGTGGCCCTTGTGGCTAAAGGGATCAGGGGGTATGGAGAGAAGGCAGGTACAGGACACTGAGTCGGATGATCAGCCATGATCATATTGAATCGCGGTGCAGGCTCGAAGGGCCGAATGGCCTACTCCTGCACCTATTTTCTATGTTTCTAATAATACCTAAGGTGACCTGTTTTTCTGAAAATATATTATTACATTTGTAACAACAGCCACAATAGACCAGCTCAATAAATCTATGGAACATGAAGCAATGTGTTGGGGATGTCAATGTTTCAGGACCCTCGGGTGGTCATGGATGGGTGACGTTTCGGGTCGGGACCCTTCTTCGGGCTGATTGTAGGGGTGGGGGAGAGTGGACGAAAACTGGGAGAGGGGAAGGGGCCAGGACAAAGCGTGGCAGGTAACAGGTGAACTGAAGCGAGTGGGGTAGATGATCGGTTGATGATGGTTGGACAAAGACCAGAGATCAAGACGGAACGTGTGAGACAAAAGGATTGAAGAGTTGCTGCCGGAGGAGGTAGTTGAGGCGGGGACTATCGCAACGTTTAGGCAGGTACATGGATAGGACGGGTTTGGAGGGATAGTGGCCAAATGCAGGCAGGCGGGACTGGTGTAGAATAGAATAGTTTCTTTATTGTCATTGTAACATGAACCATGTACAACAAAATTTAAAAATGTCAGCCAGTCAGTGCACCATTCAAACATTTCTAAAAGCTAACGATACATACAAGGTAAAATATTAAAAGATAAACAACTAAAATAAATATCACGAACAAAGCACGCATACACACCCAACCCTCCATCCTTCTGTCGATTTCACAGTGTACCACAGTCCCTTAGTATGTATCGCCCCTGCGTTCCTTGGCGGCTACATTTAGTGCTTTTATAGCAGCGGGGTAAAAACTGTTTTTTAGTCTGTTCGTCTGTCTTTTAGTCTGATGGGGCATGTTGGCCGGTGTGGGCAAGTTGGGCCGAAGGGCCTGTTTCCACGCTGTATCACTCCATGACTCTCTGACACTTTCATTTCAGACACTTCAACCTGCATCGGAGTGTAAATACTTCTCTCTACTGGAAATGTTTCTTTCACATCTAAACCCCCAACCATTGACTGACAACCATTGCAGCAATTTCAAATTCAAGGGAAAGATTCAAGGCATTTGGGTATGAAAGATTTTTTTTTTTACGCATTCGGTTAAACTTTAAAGGGATTGAAAAACAGGCCAGATAACTTTATTCAGAACAATGTTTGAGATCTGGATTTTGTGAAAGCTTGCATATATAAAATAACTCTTTTGTATTTTCATGTAAACAAAATGCTTAAAACACTTGTGTAGGAAGGAACTGCAGATGCTGGTTTAAAGCAAAGATGGACACAAAATTCTGGAGTAACTCAGCGGGACAAGCAGCATCTCTGAAGAGATGGATTGGGTCACGTTCCGGGTCGAGACCCTTCCTCAGACTCACACGTGCATCAGTTTCTATGATACATTAATTGTTTTCCCACATATGCACTGAGTGGACAAAGTCTCCTTTTTGTGTAAGAAGGAACTGCTGGAGGAGGTAGCTGAGGCAGGGACTATTTCAATCTTCTGATCGGGTCCACACACAAGATTAGATCAAGATCAAGATAATTTATTGCCATGTGTCCCTGATAGGACAATGAAATTCTTGCTTTGCTTCAGCACAACAGAACATAGAAGGCATGAATACAGAACAGATCAGCGTGTCCATATACCATTGTATAAATATATACACACATGAATAAATAAAACAGATAAAGTGCAAATAAACAGATAATGGGTTATTAATGTTCAGAGTTTTGTTTGAGTTGAGTTCAATGTGTGTGGGGAAGTAGCTATTCCTGAACCTGGACGTTGCAGTCTTCAGGCTCCTGTACCTTCAAGTCAAGTCAAGTCAAGTTTATTTGTCACATACACATACGAGATGTGCAGTGAAATGAAAGTGGCAATGCTCGCGGAACAACAAAACAACCAAACAAATTGTAAACACAATCATAACACACATATTATTTTACATAATAATTACATAACATCTACATGAAGGTAGCGGGGAGATGAGCGTGTGGCCAGGATGGTGAAGATGGTGAAGCCAGAGCTGAACACACATCTCGGCATCTGCATACAATGGTGTCTGTCTTGTCGCATCTTGTGCTTCTTGTGCGTGGAAAGATTGGTGGAAGCAGGAGCCGCGACGTGAACGCTCTTTCCTCGACCCCGCTATTGCAATGTTTAAGAAGCATTCGGACAGGTACATGGATAGGACAGGTTGAAAGGAATACGGGCCAAACGCTGGCGGGTGGGACTAGTGTGTAGATGGGGGCATGTGCAGGAAGGAACTGCAGGTGCTGGTTGGTTCACACCAAAGATAGACACAAATTGCTGGAGTAACTCAATGGGTCAGGCAGGGTCTCTGGAGAACGTGGGCAGGTATGTGGTGGTCGCGGTTGTGGTGTCGCAGAAGTGGCCGAGTGAGTGAGAACACCGTTAATGCGCGGGTGAGGGAGAATATTACAACGTTTAAGAAACATTTACACAGGTACATGGATCCCTGGAGAGAAGGAATGGGTGACGTTTCGGGACTGGACCAGCTACACTGAGGGCTGAACGAAAGATTCAGAGACATGAATTCAAATCCCAGCACCGCCACTGAGGAAATTAATTAACCCAATCAATTGATTGATTAATTAAATTCTGGAACGAATATATTACTGCCAGTAACCATGCAATAACAGATTGATTTTAAGCCTCCATCTGGCATATTTTAGGGAAGAGAATTGCTTTTCTTGGTCACTGTGAGACTGCAGACTTTCTTTGTTGACTTTTAACGATTCTCTGGAGTGACCCAACAAGCCAATCATTTCAAAGACATGCCAGTGCCATCTAAATCCAGAGGCTGAATACCCTTATGACCACGTGTGCTGACTGTACAGAGTTTGCACGCTCTCCCCGTGACCTGCGTGGGATTTTCCCCGGGTGCTCCACTTTCCTCCCACATTTTCCATGCATACGGACAGCCCCCGTAGTCGGGATCGAACCAGGGACCCTGGCGCTGTGAGGCGGCAACTCTACCCGCCTCGCCTCCAGACGTTGTAGCCAGTTCAATGTGCTGTTGTCGAGGGCTGTGAGGTCTACCCCTCCACCAGGGGGGCGGAGGGCAGCACTTGTGATGTGCTGCGCTGTTGGCTGGTCTGCTCCACACACACAGGCTGCTGATGAACGCAGTCCCCACCCCAGCGATGCATGTTGGCGTTGTAACCGGCCGAACCCTGTACGGAGTCGGCTCAGGGCGGCCCACTCTTTGCGGGGCAGGTCTGAGCTGGGTGGGGCTGTGGCGTTCGGTGCAACAGTGAATTGCGGTGATCGCGATGCCCGTTCCCAGCTGGTTCTCCGTGCTCCACGTGTGTTGAAACCGGAGCCACAGAGGGTCGCTGCGTGACGGGAGACGAGATGACAGGCGTTGAGGTCCCAGTTGCTGTGAGTCCTGGGCAAGGTGGTGTAGAGGATGTTCGGCCTCCAATGGGGCTTTGCACACCAGCCCGTGGGTGAAGCATTCTCCACGAAACTGGGCGGGTGCTATACCTGCAGAAGATCCATCGGAGTAGGGTGTAGGCCACCGTGCCGAACTCTAACCTCTCCCGATAGCTCAAGCCCTCCAGTCAGCAGCATTTAACTCCAGTATACAGTCTGAGCGGCATAGTGGCACGGCTGTAGAGTTGCTGCCTTACAGCGCCAGAGACCTGGGTTCGATCCTGAATACGGGTGCTGTCTGTATGTTCTCCCTGCGTGGGTTTTCTACGAGATCTTCGGTTTCCTCCCACACTCCAAAGACGTCCAGTTTTGTAGGTTAATTGGCTTAGGTAAAATTGTAAATTGCCCCTCATGTGTGGAAGATAGTGTTAATGTAAGGGGATGGCTCGTTATGCTGGATGGCCTGTTTCTGAGCTGTATCTCTAAACCATACTGACTAATATAATTTACATCACCTGGCAATGTTCCTGATGATAATCGCATTGAATTGGTAAGGCAGAAGGCTGTGAGAAGCAACCAGCGAGATAGGGTTTGACATTTTGACATCGCATTACCGGAGCTCAGCAAAACCTTCGAGTCAAAAGTCTCTCTTATGATTGGCACAAACTGCCAGCTAAGCGGTGATCTGCAACAATGCTACAACCTCCATTAAACTCTGAACTACACAGACTATTGTTGTCATTATATCACTATCATAAACATAGAAGCAGAGAAAATAGGTGCAGGAGTAGGTCATTCGGCCCTTCGAGCCAGCACCGCCATTCGATATGATCATGGCTGATCATGCAGAATCAGTGCCCCGTTCTTGCTTTTTCCCCATATCTCTTGATTCCGTTAGCCCTAAGAGCTATATCTAACTCTCTCCTGAATACATCCAGTGAATTGGCCTTCACTGCCTTCTGTGGCAGAGAATTCCACAGATTCACAACTCTGGGTGAAAAGGTTTTTCCTCATTTCAGTCCTAAATGGCCTACCCCTTATTCTTAAACTGTGACCCCTGGTTCTGGACTCCCCCAACATCGGGACCATGTTTCCTGCCTCTTGGGTGTCCAATCCCTAATGTAGATGGACCTCCTTGTTCCTAAACTCAAATCCTCTCGCAATGAAGGCCATTAGCTTTCTTCACTGCCTGCTGTCCCTGCATGCTTCCTCTCAGTAACTGATGTACAACCACAACCAAGTATTGTTTGTGTAATATTATTATTCTGTATGTATGTGTGCATATATATATATATACATATATCTTAGGCCCCCTTCGATCATGGCTAACCATGGGTGTCTCCAGGGTGATGTTCCCTATATGGAGGACGCCTGTGCGTGACTTTGTTTAACGTGGGGAAACTGGTGCACAGACAAACACCCCACGGTCCTTGACAGATCTGGGTCAGGATCCAGTGGCATGATCCAGTGTGTGTGTGTGTGAATGTGTGTGAGTGTGAGTGTGAGTGTGTGTGTGTGTGAGTTTGTGTGTGTGTGTGTGTGTGTGTGTGTGTGTGTGTGTGTGGGTGTGTGTGTGTGTGTGTGAGTGTGTGTGTGTGTGTGTGAGTGTGTGTGTGTGTGTGTGAGTGTGTGTGTGTGAGTGTGTGAGTGTGTGTGTGAGAGTGTGTGTGTGTGTGTGTGTGTGAGTGTGTGTGTGAGTGTGTGTGAGTGTGTGTGTGAGTGTGTGAGTGTGTGTGTGTGTGAGTGTGAGTGTGAGTGTGTGTGTGTGTGTGTGTGTGTGTGTGTGTGTGAGTGTGAGTGTGAGTGAGTGTGTGTGTGTGTGTGTGTGTGTGTGTGTGTGTGTGTGTGTGTGTGTGTGTGTGTGTGTGTGTGTGTGTGTGTGTGTGTGAGTGTGTGTATGAGTATTTGTGTGTGTGTGTGAGAGAGTGTGTGTGTGTGTGTGAGTGTGTGTGTGTGTGTGTGTGTGTGTGTGTGTGTGTGTGTGTGTGTGTGTGTGTGTGTGTGTGTGTGTGTGAGTGTGTGTGTGTGTGTCTGTGAGTGTGTGTGTGTGAGAGTGAGAGTGTGAGTGTGAGTGAGTGTGTGTGAGTATGTGTATGTACACTAAGACTGAACTGTTTGATCTTACTATTATATTATTTAGTGTATAATATTTACATATTCCGCTGTGCTGCTACAAAGAATAATTTCATTGTTCTATCAGGGACGCACAGCAATAAAACTCTCTCGACTTGACGGAACTTCAACAAGCCGTCCTCATGAGACTTACAAAAGGCGTTTCTATGCGGCTCCTCCATTAGCGAAGGAGTCACAACATGTTCCGTTTTGTAAGCTTGAAGTCTCAGAAAGTGAGTGAGATAACAAAATTCAGACCTCATCTCATTTCTTTCATATCTTCCATCAGTCTGTAAAATGCAACGCTTTATGAAACGCGCAGCCCCTTTTGAACACCAAAGGAAATATCTGGATTTTTATTTTTCTCCAAGATATTTTTCTTGATCTGGAAAGCCGGTATTCTGGTGAAACGACTAGCGGAGCAAATTGACTTGAGCACTAAGCAATAGAAGGTTATTAACTTGTAATCTCCACTTCCTTGGAGAAAATGAACCACCTTTAGACTCCCTTTCAAGATTCCATCGGATCAGATAATGAATCAAAGCCGAGCTTCCTCTGGGAGGCTGCCAACGCTCTTCACCAATAAAATAAATATCACTCGCAGAAAATGGCACAGCGGGTGGAGTTGCTGCCTCACAGCGCAGGAGACCCTGTCTACGGGTGCTGTCTGTACGGAGTTTGTACGTTCTCCTAATCTGAGGAAGGACATTCTTGCCATAGAGGGAGTACAGAGAACGTTCACCAGACTGATTCCTGGGATGTCAGGACTTTCATATGAAGAAAGACTGGATAGACTCGGCTTGTACTCGCTAGAATTTAGAATACTGAGGGGAGATCTTATAGAAACTTACAGAATTCTTAAGGGGTTGGACAGGCTAGATGCAGGAAGATTGTTCCCGATGTTGGGGAAGTCCAGAACAAGGGGTCACAGTTTAAGGATAAGGGGGAAATCTTTTAGGACTGAGATGAGAAAAACATTTTTCACACAGAGAGTGGTGAGTCTGGGGAATTCTCTGCCACAGAAGGTAGTTGAGGCCAGTTCATTGGCATATTTAAGAGGGAGTTAGATGTGGCCCTTGTGGCTAAAGGTATCAGGGGGTATGGAGAGAAAGCAGGTACAGGATACTGAGTTGGATGATCAGCCATGATCAAATTGAATGGCGGTGCTGGCTCGAAGGGCCAAATGGCCTACTCCTGCACCTATTTTCTATGTTTCTATGTTTCTATGATCCTGTCCATGGGTGCTGCCTGTACGGAGTTTGTACGTTCTCCCCGTGACCACACGGTATTTCTCCCAGATCTTCGGTTTCCTCCCACGCTCCAGGGACCTTAATTGGCCTGGTATAAATGTACATTGTCGCTGGTGTGTGTAGGATAGTGTTAGTGTGCGGGGATCACTGTTCGGCACGGACTCGGTGGGCCGAAGGGCCTGTTTCCACGCCATATTTCTAAACTAAACAATTTTTTTTTGCGAAGGGAAAATATCCTTACGATATGTCAGGAAGTGTTCTATTTATTTTTATTAACTGCCTTCATGGTTGCTAGGAGTCTCTTCGGAAAGATTCTTTTTTTAAACCATTGTTCGTGAACTAGGTCATCCATCTTTTCTCTGCGCTGAAGACATTCCCTCTTTATTTCGAAGATAAACTTGCTCCAAAGAGAAGTCTGGGATTCAAAAGAAAAAACCTAACAATGCTGGTATTCAATCCTTCAACACTGTTCTCTCCTCGCACAATTTTATTTATCGGCTCTTTATAGGTCATTCCTCATCTCCCTGAGAAAAAGCTTTCCTTAAATATCAACTTAGTCTCACTGCCTGCTGTATTCAACTCACACTTGTTGTTCTGTTTTTGTTAGAGTTGTCTCTGTGAGCAAACCAGACAAGCAGACGAAAAAATATTTGATCATCTCCGATTAAATTTTCTGTCTGTTTTTCTGGTTGTCAACTAATCAGTGTAATTAAGAAGGAACTGCAGATGCTGGAAAATTGAAGGTACACAAAAAAGCTGGAGAAACTCAGCGGGTGCAGCAGCATCTATGGAGGAAAGGAAAAAGGCAACGTTTCGGGCCGAAACCCTTCTTCAGACTGATCGGGGGTGGGGGGGGAGACTAAAGGAAAAAGGAGGAGCAGCCCGAAGGCTGGGAGATGGGAGGAGACAGCAGGAGGGCTGAGGAAGGGGAGGAAACAGCAAGGACTAACAAAATTGGGAGAATTCAATGTTCAAAGTGTGATTAGTTTAGTTTAGTTTAGTTTAGTCGGCCTGTTTCCTACCCTGAAGATAGACACAAAATGCTGGAGCAATTCAGCAGGTCAGGCAGCATCTCTGGAGAAAGTAAATAGGTGACGTTTCGGGTCAAGACATTTGACCCGACTTTAGACATTTCATTCTTAGGATTAAGTTTATTCTCGTCACATCGTACAGTGGAAGGCTTTGTTTTGCATATGTCCAAACTGATCAGATATACCATATGTAAATATAATCAAACCAAACGCAAATACAATAGGACGAGCAAAGGGAAAGATACAGAGTGCAGAATATAGTTCTCAGCATTGTAGCTCATCAGCTCCAGAGACAAAGTCCAATGTCCACAATGGGGTAGAGATGAATCGGACAGCACCCAAACTCAAAAAGCAATAGAGACAGAATTGGTCTAATTATCCATGTGGAACATCAGGACATTGAAGAATTCTTTTTTCATCCTCGATTAATTTAGAGATACAGCGCGGAAACAGGCCCTTCGGTCCACCGAGTCCGCACCGACCAGCGATCTCCGCACACTAACACTATCCTACACACACTAGGGACAATTTTACATTTACACCAAGCCAGTTAACCTACAAACCTGTACATCTTTGGAGTGTGGGAGGAAACCAAAGATCTCGGGGAAAACCCAAGCAGGTCACGGGGTGAACGTACAAACAGCACCCGTGGTCGGGATCGAACCGGGGTCTCTGGCCCTGCGAGCACTGTAAGGCAGCAACTCTACCCGCTGTGCCACTCCAGCTCTTTGAGCTTTGCTTTGAACGAAAGTCAATGAAAGCTTCAGACGTTGCGAGGGGGAACAGATTGTCCACGCAAACGATCGCAGATGGCCCCCAGACTGCGGGCAGCTTTGGTAGCCTGGAGCGGCGCCTTCATCTCCTAACTCACATCAGTAGCCTGGCAATGACCAGCGGGTGTTTAGGCAATGTAGCACCTCTCTGGATGCTGAGAGGCCACCTGCTGCTCCTTCCTGAGCCAGTTCTACTCTGTGGAGGGATTGTCGACTTTGCACTCATCCAGAAGCTTCACGGCTGACTCATTCTCAAACAGATGGTGCATTTTCTAATCCAGGGTGGAACGAAACCAAACAGCTCGCAGTGTTTTGAAGAGAAACCATTATGGCACAAACACCATCATCTGGTTACATCAAGCATATTTGCCAGCTAAGCTTTCTCCAACCCCTGGGCACATACAGCATTAAAAACCTGTTAGTATGTTTCTCCTATGTAGAGAATGAGTCCCCCCCCCCTCCTTTCTCCAAGATGCACAGAGTCTCTTGCCCAGAGTAGGGGAATCGAGGACCAGATGAAACATAGGTTCAAGGTGAATCTAGGACCAGATGAAACATAGGTTCAAGGTGAAGGGGAAAAAAATTAAAATTATAGGAATCCGAGGGGTAACTTTTTCACACAGAGGGTGGTGGGTTTGTGGAACAAGCTGCCAGAGGAGGTAGTTGAGGCTGGGACTATCCCATCGTTTAAGAAACAGTTGGACAGGTACATGGATAGGCCAGGTTTGGAGAGTTATTGACCAAGCGCAGGCAAGTGGGACTAGTGTAGCTGGGACATGTTTGGCCGGTTTGGGCAAGTTGGGCCGAAGGGCCTGTTTCCACACTGTACTCGTGTGAATCTAAGATCATAAATGTGGGTTGGTGCAGGGAAAGAGGTTACTGACAGTGAACTAATGGAGTGATACAGTGTGGAAAAGGGCCCTTCAGCCCAAATTGCCCACACCGGCCAACATGTCCCAGCTACACTAGTCCTACTTGTCCTATCCATGTACCTGCGTAATTGCTTCTAAAAAGTTGCGACAGTCCCAGCCTCAACTACCTCCTCCGGTATCTCTCGTGAAGAGCCTGTTTCCACGCTGTATCTCTAAGCTAAAAAAAGAGTCTGAATACATGGGCTGATTGTTATGTCCTTGCTACTGTGAGGGTCCTTTGTCATCCTGCTGCACTGGCACTCAGAACAGGCTAATAAAGAATTGTAGAGGACACTTGTTTCCATGTAACCTTAACTGTTCTTGATGTGAAAGTGGCTAATGCAGCCTTTGGGACCAATGTGCAGGAAATATTTATTCCATACAATACCATCCTTCAGTTTCCTGCATCCACTCACCCTTAATAACTTGTAATGAAACACTTCCACTCAGTTTTCACAGAGCATAATAGAAATCCAAAATTTGGAGAGCTTCAGTTTAAGAAGGAACTGCAGATGCTGGAAAAATCGGTGGTGGACAAAAATGCCGGAGAAACGCGTGAGGCAGCATCTATGGAGCGAAGGAATAGGTGACGTTTCAGGTCGAGACCCTTCTTTACACTGATGGGGGGTGGGGGGCGGGAAGAAGAAAGGAAGAGGCAGAGACAGTGGGCTGTGGGAGCGCTGGGAAGGGGAGGGGAAAGAGTGGAAGAAGGAATAGGTGATGTTTCGGGTCATCTTTCCGCTCCCCTTCCCAGCTCTACCAGATGCACCACCGCTAATCATTGACACTTCCACCCTGGGAAAAAGGTTCTACTATGCCCTATAGAAGCCTCTCATGATTTCATCCCAGAATAATCCCTGGAATGATTGGGTTAACTAACATATGATTTTTTTAAGGCAGAGGTAGATGAGATGAGGAGGAGTTTATCTAGTCAGAGGGTGGTGAATCTGTGGAATTCATTGCCACAGACAGCTGTGGTGGCTAGGTCAATTGATGTTTTTAAGGTTGTGATTGATGTATTCTTGATTAATGCGGGTGTCAGGGGTTATGGGGAGAAGGCAGGAGAATGGGGTTAGGAGGGAGAGACAGATCAGCCATGATTGAATGGCGGAGTAGACAGAGTCATAGTGATACAGTGTGGAAACAGGCCCTTCGGCCCAACTCGCCCACACCAGCCAGCAATGTCCCAGCTACACTGGTCCCACTTGGTCCAGATCCCTCTAAACCTGTCCTATCCATGTACCTGTCCAACTGTTTCTTAAACGATGGGATAGTCCCAGCCTCAACTACCTCCTCTGGCAGCTTGTTCCATACACCCACCACCCTCTGTGTGAAAAAGTTACCGCTCGGATTCCTATTGATGGGTCAAATGCCCTAATTCTGGTCCTACTTATGGCCTTATGATCTTATGACCTTGTGACCTTATGGCCTTGTGACCTTTGAGCTAACTAGGACCAGGACCGGAAGACATAAGCTCAGAATAAAAGGATGTGCCTTTAGAAAGAAGATGAGGAGGAATTTCTTCAGCCAGAGAGTGGCGAATCTGTGGAATTCATTGCCACAGACGGCTATGGAGGCCACAACATGGGGTAGCTTTGAAGCAGAGATTGACAGGTTCTTGATTAGGAAGGGCATTCCATGGGGAGAAGGCATGAGAATGGGATGGCGGGACTGTCATGTGCTGAGAGAATGGAGCGGCTGGGCTTGTACACTCTGGAGTTTAGAAGGATGAGAGGGGTTCTTATTGAAACGTATAAGATTATTAAGGGTTTGGACACGCCAGAGGCAGGAAACATGTTCCCGGTGTTGGGGGAGCCCAGAACCAGGGGCCACAGTTTAAGAATAAGGGGCAAGCCATTTAGAACGGAGATGAGGAAACACTTTTTCACACAGAGAGTTGTGAGTCTGTGGAATTCTCTGCCTCAGAGGGCGGTGGAGGCCAGTTCTCTGGATGCTTTCAAGAGAGAGCTAGATAGGGCTCTTAAAGATAGCGGAGTCAGGGGATATGGGGAGAAGGCAGGAACGGGGTACTGTTTGGGGATGATCAGCCATGATTACACTGAATGGCGGTGCTGTCTTGAAGGGCCGAATGGCCTACTCCTGCACCTGTTGTCTATTGTCTAATGGGTTTGAGAGGGAAAGATAGATCTGTCATGATCGAATGATGGAGTAGACTCGATGGGCCGAATGGCCTAAGTCTGCAACCAAATGTGCCTTACGCTCATAGTGCGGTGCTCTTGAATGATTCTGGTTATCTACGAATGTGACCAAGATGTGAATTGTGAATCAGGCTGATGTAAAAATATGATTCGAATCTTTTACCCATTGTGCTTCGAAGAAATAAGGCGCGTCGGTCTGTGATGTAAAACTGCGTGAAGCAGAAAGCAGTAACCATAAACCCCGGGAGATTCCATTATGTTCCGAACATCCCCATTCAAACATAATGCAGTCTCTACAGGGTGGTGCTGCAAATGTGGCTTGAGCATTCGCGGTTTGTCATCATCCAGTAATCCACAGTAAGCAGGCAACATTAAAAAATAAACAAGATTCCAATTTAACCCTTCCCACAAAAGAAACTATCAGTCGATGACCTTTTTTTTAATAGGAGGTGTGTAAAGAGCGCCTGTCGCACTTGGGCGATATTTTCGGCGACAGCCTGAAAAGGGGTTGTTGCGGCGTGGTCGTGGCGTGGCGCGGTGGTGACAGGTAGTGACGCGCGGTGTCTCCCTGCTGCCCCTGGATTTTGAAATGTTCAAAATCTTCAGGCGACATCAGGGCGTCTTATCGTGTCATGCACCCTGTCACACGCGGGCGTACGCGGTCCTGCGGGAGACACCCGGTGACGCTGACGTTAAATAAACAATTTATTTCATAATAAAGTTAATGACCCTTAGATCTATTGTAGATAAGTTCATTTCCAACGTAATTATTACACTTCGGTGCAATCTTCTTGTGTCGTGAAGGCGGGTGACGTGCAGTGTCGTAGCTTGACGTGACGGTGACGCGGAGTGTCGTACAACTTGACGGTTTTTAGGGCGTCAGTCGCTGACGTTCGCAGTCGCCGAAAAAAATTGCCAAGTGGGACAGGCCCTTAAGGATAAATCAAGATCTCATATAAAGTTCATAAGAGTCAAGTCAAGAGAGTCAAGTGTGTTTTATTGTCATATGTCCCAGATGGGACAATGAAATTCTTACTTGCTGCAGCACAACACAATATGTGAATATGTGAACATAGTACATAGCGGGGGAAGTTCAATAAATAACAAATATAGTGCAATAATAATATAGTCCTTTGCAGTTCAGAGCTCAGATCTTATTTATTGTTCATAAGTTCATAAGTTCGAGGAGCAGAATTAGGCTATTCAGTCTACTCTGTCATTCAATCATGGCTGATCTATCTTTCCCTCTCAACCCCATTCTCCTGCCCACAACCCTTGACACCTGTACTAATCAAAAATCTATCTATCTCTGTCTTAAAAATGTTCATTGCCACTGTCTGTGGCAATGAATTCCACAGATTCACCACCCTCTGACAAAAGAAATTCCTCCTCATCTCCTTTCTAAAGGTGCGTCCTTTTATTCTGAGGCTGGCTGTGTCCTCTGGTCCTAGACTCTCCCACTAGTGAAACATCCTCTCCACATCCATTCTATCCAGGCCTTTCACTATTCGAATAGTAAGTTTCAAATAGGTTCCCCCCTCGTCCTTCTAAACTCCAGCGAGTACAGGCCCTGTGCCGGCAAGCATTCATCAAATGTTAAACCAATCATTCCTGGGATTATTCTTGTAAGCCTCCTCTGGACCCTCTCCAATGCTAGCACATGCTTCCTCAGATATGCTGCCCAAAACTGCTCATAATATTCCAAATGAGCGCAGGAGGATGAAGGGTGATCTTAGAAATGTGATCAGGGATTCCAGATCTGATTTAGTTTAGTTTGGAGATACTTGGAGATGTTAGAAACATAGAAACATGTAAAAATAGGTGCAGGAGTAGGCCATTCGGCCCTTCAAGCCAACACCGTCATTCTCTATGGTCATGGCTGATCTTCTAATATCAGTCCCCTGCTTTTTCCCCATATCCCTTGATTCCTTAAGCCCTTCGAGCTAAATCTAATTTCTCTCTTGAGATGAAAACAAGCATGGAAATTTGAGGAAGGACATTCTTGCTATTGAGGGAGTGCAGCGTAGGTTCACAAGGTTAATTCCCGGGATGGCGGGGCTGTCATATGCTGAGAGAATGGAGTGGCTGGGGAGGGAGAGGAGAGGAGAGGAGAGGAGAGGAGAGGAGAGGAGAGGAGAGGAGAGGAGAGGAGAGAGAGGAGGAGAGGAGAGAGGAGAGGAGAGGAGAGGAGGGGAGGAGAGGAGAGGAGAGGGGAGGAGGGGAGGAGAGGAGAGGGAGGAGGAGAGGAGAGGAGAGGAGAGGAGTGGAGATAATACAGTAAATATATTCAAAAGGAGCTCCTGGAAGGAAGCAAGCATGAGCAGAGGATTTGAGAGGAGAGGAGAGGAGAGAGAGGAGAGGAGAGGAGAGGGGGGGAGAGGAGGGAGAGAGGAGAGGGGAGGGATGTTGGTTCGCGGTAGAGGAAAACGGAGGAAGGCCCTGCTGGAGCCTGGGACTCGCCTGGATAAGGAACCGCTCCGGGAGACCTAGCGAGTAGGGCCGACCGGATTTTGGAAACGGCACCAAAACATGGTAGTGTCTGCATGTGTAAATATGCAAAAATAATTTCACTGTGCAGTTACATATTTGACAAATAAATCACCAAATAAAGAACCATTGAACCATCACTCATTGCCTGTTCTCCAGAGATTCACAAGTCATAGGATCAGAATTAGGCTATGCGGCCCATCAAGTCTACTCTGCCATTCAATCTTCTTCTTGCGTGCGGCGTGCACAGCCTAAAGTTGTAAGACAACTTGTTCTGTTTGATCTTCTGTTTGTGCACGCCAGGTTGATTGCATTCGTCGAAGCAGGGTGGACCACGTGAAGGTTGCAGTCTCCCGCCCCGACATTCAGTCATGGCTGATCGATCTTTCTCTCTCAACCCCATTCTCCTGCCCTTCTCCCTACAACCCCTGACACTCGTACTAATCAAGAATCTATCTGTCTATGCCTGCAAAAGAAAATCTATAGACGTCCTCCAAGGCCTTCTGCAGCAATGAATTCCACAGATTCACCCCCCTGCTCTTATCCCATTGAGTTAGCGTTAGGGGTTATTGGGAGAATGGGATTGAGAGGGAGAGGTAGATCAGCCACGATTGAATGGCGGAGTAGACTTGATGGGCCGAATCAATCACTTATTAACAAATGAACTTCTGACAACAGACAATAGGTGCAGGAGGAGGCCATTTGGCCCTTCAAGCCAGCACCGCCATTCAATGTGATCATGGCTGATCATCCCCAATCAGTACCCCGTTCCTGTCTTCGCCCCATATCCCCTGACTCAGCTATTTTTAAGAGCCCTATCTAGCTCTCTCTTGAAAGCATCCAGAGAACCGGCCTCCACCGCCCTCTGAGGCAGAGAATTCCACAGACTCACCACTCTCTGTGAGAAAAAGTGTTTCCTCGTCTCCGTTCTAAATGGCATACTCCTTATTCTTAAACTGTGGCCCCTGGTTCTGGACTCCCCCAACACCGGGAACATGTTTCCTGCACTTCTGAACTCCAGCACTTTGTGTCTTTCTATCTAAAGCTAAAGTTGACTTATTTATGGCCAGGCTGACGGAAACACGGGCTCTGAATGGTGCAGCAACTAAAGCCCTCGCCATGAAGTTCATAGGTCTTTTCTGCCACATGTTCCTTCTGCTTTGAACAGGGGTTTGGCATGAAATATGTTCCTCCAGTCTGCTGCAAGATGATCTACAGATGAAGTTGGCTGCGCAGAATTTATGACAGAGCTGTAGCTGTAGACAGAGAACTATATCTTGACC
The DNA here is from genome assembly GCF_028641065.1 of Leucoraja erinaceus. NCBI lineage: Eukaryota > Metazoa > Chordata > Chondrichthyes > Rajiformes > Rajidae > Leucoraja > Leucoraja erinaceus. Next base: position 33,474,122 of record NC_073398.1, on the reverse strand, counting down.
ACTTTACAATAAGAAAACTCACTGCCACACTAATAAATCTCCCAGAACTGCACGTCTGTTGTAGATCAGAGTATTGTGCAGCCAGGTTATGGGTGAGATTAGTTTACTTTAGTTTAAAGATACAGCGTGGATCACTGACTACGGGTGAAGATTCAAGATTCAAGTGAGTTTATTGTCATGTGGCCCAGATAGGACAATGAAATTCTTGCTTTGCTTCAGCACAACAGAATTATAGAAGGCATGAATACGGAACAGATCAGTGTGTCAATATACCATTGATACCGGGTGCTGTCTATACGGAGTTTGCATGTTCTCCCCGTGACCTGCCTGGGTTTTCTCCGGGATCTTTGGCTTCCTCCCACACTCCAAAGACGTGCAGGTTTGTAGGTTGATTGGCTTCTGTACAGGTGTAAATGATCCCTAGCGCGTGTAGGGTCCTGGTAACGTGCGGGGATCGCTGGTCGGCGCGGGCTCGGCAGGAGCCGAAGGGCTTGCTTCCGCGCTGGATCTCTACAACTAAACAAAAACGAAAAGTAAAATACTGTTAGTCAAAGCATCCTCTCCACATCCACTCCATCCAGGCCTTTCACAATTCAATGAACACAAGTGGTGTTTGGTCATGAGAAGACCACTCAAGGAGGAAGGGGGGGGGGGAAGAGAAGGGAAGTTTGTTATCTTTTTATCTCCGCTAAAGAGATCCTCGGGGTGCGTGATTATTCGAGCTCACAAGTGGAAAAGATAATGCTGAGTGCAATTGGAGCGCTGGACGTGAGTAAGCTTCCAAAACAGCAGCAGCATGGTACAACACATCTGGCAGATGTTCAAATGGCCATTTTCATGCCAACCAAACCCGCTGCGCACTGTGCAGAGAGCCAAGGAGACAGTGTTTAATCACTCATTGCTTCCTTGCTTTCATGGTAAAATATATTATGCAGTGACAGGCATTTGGACGGACGGCTATCCCCAGATGTTTAAAAAAAATTAAATCATCCGTTTGAGCAAAAAGAAAAATGATTGTTTATTAAAAAAAGAGATGGGGGCATATTTTCTATCCACTTACGTAGCTGGGAAGAAATGAAGCCACAAGGAATTGTCAATATTTTAGAATATAGAATATTTTGGAACATAGATGCACGGAATCAAGAAGCATAGAAACATAGAAAATAGGTGCAGGAGTAGGCCATTCGGCCCTTCGAGCCAGCACCGCCATTCAATATGATCATGGCTGATCATCCAACTCAGTATCCCATCCCTGCCTTCTCTCCGTACCCCCTGATCCCTTTAGCCACAAGGGCCACATCTAACTCCCTCTTAAATATAGCCAATGAACAGTGGCCTCAACTACCTTCTGTGGCAGAGAATTCCACAAATTCCCCACTCTCTGTGTAAAAAATGATTTTCTCATCTCGGTCCTAAAAGACTTCCCTCTTAGGACCGAGCAGAGGACATGGGTTTAGAACGACCTCTTAGAGCAGGGGTCGGCAACCTACGGCCCCCGGGGCGAATGCGGCCCATAACCCGAAATCGTCTGGATTTTGTTTTCCGTATTCATCCGGCCCGCTGGGCGCCCATATCCTGCGCAAAGCCGCTGGCACGGCCACGCACCTTCTGTGAACACCTTTAAGAAAGAACTGCAGATGCTGGAAAAATCGAAGGTAGACACAAATGCTGGAGAAACTCAGCGGGTGAGACATGCAGGAATTGCATGAGATGCTGCCTCACCCGCTGAGTTTCTCCAGCATTTTTGTCCACCTTCTGTGAACACGCGATTTGATGCCTGCCATCCCGGGGCGGGATCCACGTGTACACGTGATAGACGTGGCCCGCCGTCCGCTCACACACGTGCTTCGCAGCCCCCGATGCAGAACAAGGCTGCCGATCCCTGTCTTAGAGGAACCTCCCTTTGTTATGTTGGAGCTGAACAGCGTCAAGGGACAAAAACACAAATGTGCTGGAGGAACTCAATGGGTCGGTGGGGGGAATGGACGGTTGACGTTTCGGGTCGGGACCCTTCTTCAGTGGGGATTGGGCAGTAAAAAGGTGGGTGTAGGACAAATCTGGGCAAATGATAAGGTCATAAGGTCATAAGGGATAGGCGTAGAATCTGGCCATTCGGCCCATCAAGTCTACTCCGCCATTCAATGATGGCTGATCTATCTCTCCCTCCTAACCCCATTCTCCTGCCTTCTCCCCATAACCTCGGACTCCTGTACTAATCAAGAATCTATCTATCTCTATCTCTTAAAAACATCCACTGACTTGGTCTCCACAGCCTTCTGTGGCAAAGAATTCCACAGATTCACCACCCTCTGACTAAAGAAATTTCTCCTCATCTCCTTCCTAAAAGAACATCCTTTAACACCTATTTTCTATGTTTCTATGTTTACTCAGCGGGACAGGCAGCATCTCTGGAGAGAAGGAATGGGTGACGTTTCGATCCACTCACTGTGATGGAAGGCGAGAAAAATGTTAAATTGGTACAAAAATGTTTAGTAAGTTTCAATGAGGTGTCCCCTTCATCCTTCTAAACTCAGTGTGTGGAGTGTGTGTAATGGCGATCGCTGGTCGGCGCTGACTCGTTGGGCCGAAGGGCCTGTTTCCGTGCTGTAACTCCAAACTAAATTAAACTAACCTGTCGATCTAGACTGTGTGAATGACTGTGTGTCGTGTTTGACACTCCAGCTAATGCATCTGCAGTGCTAAAATACCTTTACAGCACAATTAGCCCAAAAAGCTGCTGTTATTCAAGAATATATCATGCCTGGCAGAACCATGGATGTACAAATGTGTAGTATTAGTGCCCTGTCATTTACCCTGATGTTTAATTTTACAGATGCATTAAAAAAAAATTGTGGCTCTCAACATCCCGAATTACCAATGTCCTTGTTTTGAATCTCTACCTATTAAATTGATGAAAATAACTCATTGCATATGTAAGTAGCATATGTCCTCGACATGCTAATGCAGAAATATATCTTCTATAAATTGCTATGGTTCTGTTTTTAGTGCTGAGTTCAATGCCTAATTTATGTTTTCTCTGCAGTATTTTATTTATCTTTTTGAGTTTAACTAGTTTTTGTTTTTGCCACCATAAAGTTAACTGTAATCAGTCCTGGCCCGCAAACTCAAAAGAAAGGGTCCGAATCAAAATGTCACCCATCCTTTTGCTCCAGTGACTCTACTTCCTGAGAAGATTACGGAGATTCGGCATGTCAAAGAGGGTTCTCCTGAACTTCTACAGGTGCACGGCAGAGGGCATTCTGACTGGTTGCATCGTGGCTTGTTTCGGCAACTTGAACGTCAAGCAGCGGAAAAGACTGCATAAAGTTGTGACCACTGCCCAGTCCATCATCGTCCAAAGGATCTATCGTAGTCGCTGCCTCAAAAAGACAGCCAGCATCATCAGAGACCCACACCACCTGGCCACATACTCATCTCACCACTGCCATCGGGAAGAAGGTACAGGAGCCTGAAAACTGTAATGTCCAGATTCAATAGACAATAGACAATAGGCAATAGGTGCAGGAGTAGGCCATTCGGCCCTTCAAGCCAGCACCGCCATTCAATGTGATCATGGCTGATCATCCCCAATCAGTACCCTGTTCTCCCCATATCCCCTGACTCCGCTATTTTTAAGAGCCCTATCTAGCTCTCTCTTGAAAGTATCCAGAGAACCAGCCTCCACCGCGTGTGGCAGAGAATTCCACACTCACAACTCTCTGTGAGAAAATGTGTTTCCTCGTCTCCATTCTAAATGGCTTACTCCTTATTCTTAACCTGTGGCCCCTGGTTCTGGACTCCCCCAACATCGGGAACATATTTCCTGCCTCTAGCGTGTCCAAACCCTTTACAATCTTATATGTTATAATAGCAATAATTGGGTAGGAAGGAACTGTAGATGCTGGTTGATACCGAAGATAGATGCAAAATGCTGGAGTAACTCTGCGGGTCAGGCAGCATCTCTGAAAAAAAAAGAATAGGTGACGTTGTGTGTCAGGACCTTTCTTCAGACAGGGAAAGCATTTTCCAGAGGTGCTCATTATGAGACCACACCTGGAGTATTGCATACAGTTTTGGTCTCCAAATCTGAGGAAGGACATTATTGCCATAGAGGGAGTGCAGAGAAGGTTCACCAGACTGATTCCTGGGATGTCAGGACTGTCTTATGAAGAAAGACTGGATAGACTTGGTTTATACTCTCTAGAATTTAGGAGATTGAGAGGGGATCTTATAGAAACTTACAAAATTCTTAAGGGGTTGGACAGGCTAGATGCAGGAAGATTGTTCCCGATGTTGGGGAAGTCCAGGACAAGGGGTCACAGCTTAAGGATAAGGGGGAAATCCTTTAAAACCGAGATGAGAAAAACTTTTTTCACACAGAGAGTGGTGAATCTCTGGAACTCTCTGCCACATAGGGTAGTTGAGGCCAGTTCATTGGCTATATTTAAGAGGGAGTTAGATGTGGCCCTTGTGGCTAAGGGGATCAGGGGGTATGGAGAGAAGGCAGGTACGGGATACTGAGTTGGATGATCAGCCATGATCATATTGAATGGCGGTGCAGGCTAGAAGGGCCGAATGACCTACTCCTGCACCTAATTTCTATGTTTCTATGTGCTGCCTGACCCACTGAGTTACTCCAGCATTTGTGTCTATCTTCGGTATAAACCAGCATCTGCACTTCCTTCCGACACAAATTCCTCCTCATCTCCATTCCAAAGGTATGTCCTTTTATCCTGAGACTGGGCCCTCTGTTGACTTGAATGAATATGAACAGCGGTGTAGAGCTAACGTTGAATGCAGCAGTGACAATTATGCTCACCAAACATGGGACGCCACTCATTTGCTTTGTCAGTGCGATCTAGCCCCTCGTTACCACAGCAACACAATCAAAGCCTGCTTGATTTTTCTTTTATTTGGTATTTTTCTTTATGCCGTGTCAAAAACGAATCAGACTAAACTCTCCTTGGTTAGCGCAGTCAAGTTAGACCAATGAAAATTTAATTGGATTAGAAAAGCATACCTTGGCTTTGATTCACATTATTTCCCTGCGAATCTCAACGGTATTTCTGGACATGCAATTTCGAGAGACTAATTAAGTGTCTACTAGTTGCCACCTATTCCAAACTGCAGCAGCAAAAAAAAAAAAATGTAATTTCAAATTTTATACACTTTCTGTAGAATTCATTCCCTTGATCTATTTTTAAAGTCTGGTCCATTGCACATGTAAAGATGAAGCCAGCAATTTTAATTTAATGTCCGGTAGAATGGTTTTGTCCATTTCTTTATTTTTTTGCTAATTGGGCAGCACAGTGGCGCAGCTGCCTAACGCCCCGTCCCACTTAGGAAACCTGAACGGAAACCTCTGGAGACTTTGCGCCCCACCCAAGGTTTCCGTGCGGTTCCCGGAGGTTGCAGGTGGTTGCCGGAGGTTGCAGGTAGTGGAAGCAGGTAGGGAGACTGACAAAAACCTCCGGGAACCGCACAGAAACCTTGGGTGGGGCGCAAAGTCTCCAGAGGTTTCCGTTCAGGTTTCCTAAGTGGGACAGGGGCATTACACAGCCAGAGAACCAGGTTCGATCTTGACTACGGGTGCTGCCTGTACGGAGTTTGCACGTTCTCCCTGTGACTGGCGTGGGTTTTCTCTGCGATCTTCTGGGATTTCCAAGCTTAGCTTTGATGGGTCGGACTAAGACTATGAGGACTACCTTAGCTATAAGGTGGGGTGGAAGATTGCAACCTTCACGTGGTCCGCCCGGCTTCAACGAATGCAATCAACCTGGCGTGCACTATCAAATAAGATCAAATAGAACAAGTTGTCCTACAACTATAGGTTGTGCACGCCATATGCAAGAAGAAGCTATAAGCTAGACTATGAGGACTAGCTTAGATGGGGCATCTTGGATGAGTTGGTCCCAAAGGCCTGTGTTCTGTGCTGAATGACTCCATCACTCCGATAGCTTGTTCCACACGCCCATCACCCTCTGAGTGAAAATGTTTCCCCTCCAACTTTAAACCTATGTCCTCTGGTTCTGGATTCCCCGACCCTGGGTAAAATGTGCATTCACCCTATCTTCTCCCCTCAAGATTGTATACACCTCTATAAGATCACCGCACAGCCTGCTACCCTCCAAGGAATAAAGTCACAGCTCACCCAACCTCTCCCTATAGCTCAGGCCATCAAAATCCTCGTAAACCTTCTCCGCACCCTTTCGGGCTTGGTGAAATCCTTCCTGTAGCAGGGTGATGGCAACTGGAACACAATATTCCAAGGCAGGGGTCTGATGAAGTGTCTTGACCTGAAACAACACCCATACCCTTCCTCCATCGAACGTTGTGGGCTCCACCTTCTGTATCATTGTTGCTTCCTGCATTTCTTCCATTCATTTGTCCTTAGTACCGTCTATATCACTCGATCACCTTTTCCACTGACTCTCAGTCTGAAGAAGGGTCTTGAACCAAAACGTCTAGGCACCTATTCCTTCTCTCCAGAGATGCTGCCTGTCCCGCTGAGTTACTCCAGCATTTTGTGTCTATCTTCGGTGTAAACCAGCATTCGCAGTTCCTTCGAACACAATACCCCAAATATGGCTTTACCTAGCATCTCCTCCCACCTCATCTATTGCATCCGCTGCTCTAAATGTCAGCTGATCTACAACGGTGAGACCAAGCGCAGGCTTGGCGATCGTTTCGCCGAACACCTCCGCTCGGTCCGCATTAACCAACCTGATCTCCCTGGTGGCTCAGCACTTCAACTCCCCCTCCCATTCTGAATCCGACCTTTCTGTCCTGGGCCTCCTCCATGGCCAGAGTGAGCACCACCGAAAATTGGAGGAGCAGCACCTCATATTCCGCTTGGGCAGTCTGCACCCTAGCGGCATAAAAGTTGAATTCTCCAATTTCCGGTAGCCCTTGCTGTCTCCTCCCCTTCTCAGCTCTCCCTCAGCCCTCGGGCTCCTCCTCTCCACTTTTCCTTTCTTCTCCCCACCCTACATCAGTCTGAAGAAGGGTTTCGGCCCAAAACGTTGCCTATTTCCTTCGCTCCATAGATGCTGCTGCACCCGCTGAGTTTCTCCAGCACTTTTGTCTACCATGGCTTTACCTACATTTTGTACAACTGTAACAAAACATACCAACTTCTATACTCATTGGAAGATCTGTCTATTCTCCCTATCTATTCCCCTCATGAGAGTTGTCATTTATTACATGTAAAAGAACTAAAAAGCTTCCATGGCCTTTATTGATTAAGGGCTTTTAAAACCGTAGCATATTCCAAAGTGCTTTACACTTACTGAAGTACTTTTAAAATACCAGGTGCCATGCGACCAATTTCTGCGGAACTAATCTCTTGATGTGCTGAGTTTAGTTGAGTCTAGTTTAGTTTAGAGATACAGTGCTGAAACAGGCCCTTCGGTTCACAGAGTCCACCCCAACCAGCGATCCCCGCACACTAACACTATCCTGCACACACTAGGGACAATTTACAATGTTACTGAAGCCAATTAACTTACAAACCTGAACAGCTTTGGAGAGTGGGAGGAAACAGGGGAGCTCGGAGTAAACCCGCGCAGTCACGGGGGGAACGTATAAACTCCGTACGGATAGCACCCGTAGTCAGGATCAAAACCGGGTCTCTGGAGCTGTGGGGCAGCAACTCTACCACTGCGCCACGTGTCAGTTATTACTTGTAAAAGTCCTAAAAAGTAATTTATTGATTTAGTGCCTTTTATAATTGTAAAGGCCCTAAAATTTAGTTTAAAAATATCAAACTCGTGGTAAGTATGTAGAATGTACGTAGCGGGTACGTCGGAGCTCGGGACGTCTCTTAGCGGCTCATAACGCTAACAGCAGGCACTCGGGAAACGCGGTAAGCTCGTGAAGATTTTTCAACATGTTGAAAAATGTCCACGAGAGCCCCGAGTACCTACGAGCGGCTATTACCGTAATTTTCCGAGCTCAAATCAGGGGAAACCCGGGAGAACTCTTGAATTACCTCGTACAGTGGGACAGGCCCTTAAGGCTCTATGACTCCATAAGTGGATAAGGATCATGGTTTTATGCTTGGTAGATAGAAATGCTGGAGAAACTCAGCGGGACAGGCAGCATCTATGGGGCGAAGGAAATAGGCAACGTTTCGTGTCAAGACCCTTCGGGTCAGACTGAAGAAGGATCTCAACCCGAAACATCGCCTATTGCAGTCTGAAGAAGGGTCGAGACCCGAAACGTCACCTATCTCCTTCGCTCCATAGATGCTGCCTCACCCGCTGAGTTTCTCCAGCATTTTTGTCTACCCTCGATTTTTCCAGCATCTGCAGTTCCTTCTTAATCTTAATGTGTTTTTGCTTTACTCTTTAGCTCCTTATTCAGCTTGGTCCTACTTTCCGCCCAGACTGGGAGGCCATTTGCAAATTGCCTCATCCAGGGCAGTGATGGACGGGTCTATGGGCGAGGTCTAGCATTCTAAGATTGTTAAATCATTTCTATTATGTAACTGCAAATCGACTTGTCCTTCCAAGAGCACCCACCCCCCTGCCTCTGGAAGAGTTTAAGTGGGAGACTGGGGTCATGTTTCACTGACCTGTGCCATTTCCAGATGACTAGAGTTGGCTCGTTCCATTTGCAAGCTATTAATGAGAATTAATTTCTTCAGCAGACTCCCACGTGAAGAAATGAAATCGCTAAAATGATTCCTGATGAATTCAGGATGCAACTGTCACATTCTCTTCCTGTTATAAACGGTACATTCTACGGTACATCCCCTGGAGATCTCCGATGTCCAGATGGACAGGGGATAGGCTTCACATAAATATTTGGGGAGATTGGCGCAGAATATTTCAGATTGGACCGGCGCTCTTAAAATAAACAACGTGTCTCCCTTCAGTCTCCGCACATGTAGCAGTTTGCATTTAAGTCCAATGTGAGCAAACCCCTTCCTCCCCATCTCACTCACACACCCTGCATTGTATGCATGTGCGTGTATGTGTATATATATGTGTGTGTGTGCATGTGTGTGTGTGCATGTCAGTGTATATTTGTTTGTGTATCTGTGCATGCACGTGTGTGCATGTGTGCATGCATGTGCATGTGTGTGTCCGTGTTTGTGTATGTGAGTGTGTCTGTGCACGTATGTGCATGCACCTGTGTGTGCTTGTGTGTGTGCATGTGTGTATGTGCATGTACTGTATGTGCTTGTGTGTGTGCATATGTGTGTATGTGCGTGACTTCTTATGTATGTATGTATGCACACGTGTGTGTGTGTGCATGTGAACAATGTATCTTCCTCCAGTCACTGTAAATTTAACACTTTGCTGTAAATATAATGTGAGCATTCTTCTGTACCCCCGATCTCTCACACACACTACAATTACAGTGCACGTGCGTCTGTGTGTATCTGTATATGTGTGTACTCATGTGTGTATGTTCATGTGTGTGTGTGTGTCTATGTGCGTGTGTGTGTGTGTGTGTGTGTGTCCATGTGTGTGTGTGTGTGTGTGTGTGTGTGTGTGTGGACGTGTGTGTGTGTGTGTGTGCATGTGTGTGTGTGTGTGTGTGTGGTATGTGTGTGTGTGTGTGCGTGTGTGTGTGTGTGTTGTGTGTTGTGTGTGTGTGTGTGTGTGCGTGTGTGTGTGTGTGTGTGTGTGTGTGTGTGTGTGTGTGTGTGTGTGTGCGCGCGCGTGTGTGTGTGTGTGTGTGTGTGTGTGTGTGCGTGCGTGTGTGTGTGTGTGTATGTGTATGTGTGTGTGTGTGTGTGTGTGTCTGTGTGCGAGTGTGTGTGTGTGTGTGTGTGTGTGTGTGTGTGTGTGTGTGTGTGTGTGTGTGTGTGTGTGTGTGTGTGTGTGTGTGTGTGTGTGTGTGTGTGTGTGTGTGTGTGTGTGTGTGTGTGTGTGTGTGTGTGTGTGTGTGTGTGTGTGTGTGTGTGTGTGTGTGTGTGTGTGTGTGTGTGTGTGTGTGTGTGTGTGTGTGTGTGTGTGTGTGTGTGTGTGTGTGTGTGTGTGTGTGGTCTGACCACTGATATCTCCTTCATTTACAACATGTTCACAGTGCTTTCTGACATCTGATGCACTTAACAACGGGGTAAGAGGCTTTTTAGACCCTCGACAGGAGCTGATGGCAAAGAACCTCGCTGAGACACTTTCATTATTCCTTCTTTTCCACTCTGCTGTCGAGAGCGTTTCTGTTTTGTTATAATTATTTGGATCTGGCACGCGCTTCCAATATAAATGCTTCAGCGGCCATATTGAGCACTTCAATTCGAACAAATTAATATAGATACAGAGAAGTTGCCAGATTTACATCGTAATTCCTGGCCATCAGAAAGGACTGACTTTTATCAGTTGCTTTTGCACTTAAATGCAAATGAAGGGAAAGGTGTTATTAATCTTTGAATCTCGATACATGTTAGTTTGGCAGCACTCTCCACTGACTATCTCATTAACATCTGGATTATAGTGGTCTCTGGAGAAGGTAGTTGGCCAGAGTTACATCCATATGTCTGACTGTCCTGAAACATAATCATACTTCATGTTGTTTAGAGTCATAGAGCGCAGAAACAGGTCCTTCAAGTCCCAGGTTGTCCATGCCCACCAAGATGTCCCATCTACACCAGTCGCATCTGCCCGCGTTTGGCCCACATCCCTCTAAACCTTTCCTATCGATGTATCAGACCATCACACAAACCAACCTCCATTGACTCCCATCTACACTTCACGTTGCCTCGGCAAGGCCAGCAGCATCATCAAGGACCAGTCTCACCCCCAGCCACTCCCTCTTCTCCCCTCTCCCATCAGGAAAAAGGTACAGAAGTGTGAAAACGAACGCACACACCTCCAGATTCAGGGACTCTTTCTTCCCAGCTGTTATCAGGCAACTGAATCATCCTACCACAACCAGAGAGCAATCATAACTACTATCTACCTCATTGGAGACCCTCGGACTATCCTTGATCAGACTTTGCTGGCTTTACCTTGCACTAAACATTATTCCCTTATCATGTATCTGTACACTGTCAATGGCTCGATTGTAATCATGTGTTGTCTCTCCGCTGACTGGTTAGCACGCAACAAAAGCCTTTCACTCTACCTCGGTACACGTGACAATAAACTAAACTATAAACTGTAGACTGTACCTGTCCAAACATCTTTGAAATGTTGTTATAGTCCCTGCCTCAACAACCACCTTTGGCAGACACAAAATGCTGGAGAAACTCTGCAGGTGAGGCAGCATCTATGGAGAGAGGGAATAGGCGACATTTCGTGTCGAGACCCTGTACGACTTTGCAGTGTGGGAGGAAACCAGAGCACCCAGAGAAAAGCCACGCAGGTCACGGGGGGAACGTACAAACTCGGTACAGACAGCACCCGTAGTCGGGATCTAACCCGGGTCTCCGGCGCTGCGAGCGCTGTAAGGCAGCAACTATTCCGCTGCGCCACCGTGCCGCCCAGTACATGGTAGTTGGCATATTTAGTTTAGAGGTGCTGACAGCCCTACAGCCCACTGAGTCCATGCTGACCAGTGATCCTGGTACACCAGGACTTTCCTGCACACTAGGGACAGTTTTACAATTCTCACCAAAGCCAATTAACCTACAAAATTGTACGGCTTTGGAGTGTGGGAGGAAACCGGAGCACCCGGAGAAAACCCACGCAGGTCACGGTGAGAACGTACAAACCCCATGCAGGCAGCACCCGTAGTCGGCATTGAACCCGGGTCTCTGGCGCTGGGAGGCAGCAACTCTACCGCTGCGCCACCGTGCCGCCCCTTGTGGAGCTGAAGGGCCTGTTGCTATGTTTTCTGGCATTCTGACTCTGTGGCTCCACATCCCACACTGCATGACTGAATGTAATAAAAAAAGATACAGGAGATGAACTTTAACAAATGCTAAAATATTTAGGCAGCCAACCCTCTGCAGATGTGGCATTGTTTACAGATGAAGCACATGTTTATCTTATGATGAGTTATTGGCAACTAAACTATTGGCAACAAGACGATTTATTGGCCAAACTGCAACTTTAATGACTTGGACGAGAATGGACCAACAGTCGCAATCCAACACACAACAAACAAAAATAGACACAAGGGTCACTAGTTCACGCTCCAGGAGCAGAATTAGGCCATTCGGCCCATCGAGTCTACTCCGCCACTCAATCAGGTGAGCGGGCAAGATCATCTCTGACCCCTCTCACCCTGGCCACAAACTCTTTGAATCACTTCCCTCTGGAAGGCAGCTCCAGACTGTCAAAGCTGCCACAGCCAGACATAAAAACTATTTACTTTCCACAAGTAGTAGCTCTACTCAATAACCAAAAGTCTGTATCCTCCTTTTGCTCTGGTATTTTATTTAATTCACATGTTTCATCGATAATGTTTTATTATTAATGTTTAATGTTTCATGTGTCATTCCTAACTGTCACTGCATGTCATGTTGTCACTTGCGGGCAGAGCACCAAGGCGAATTCCTTGTATGTGAATACTTGGCCAATAAACTTATTCATTGATTCATTGATTCATCATGGCTGATTCAGCGGGTAATTCAGTAATCCTGCGGGTCACTGCCCAAATTAGCATCTGAAGACTGATCCTGACCCTCAATATCACCTATCCATGTTCTCCAGGGATGCTGCCTGACCTGCTGTGTTACAGGAGCAGAATTAGGCCATTCGTCCTTCAAATCTACTCCAGCATTCAACCATGGCTGATCCATCTCTCTCTCTCAACCCCATTCTCCTGCCTTCTCCCCATAATCCCTGACCCATACTAATCAAGAATCTGTCAATCTCCGCCTTAAAAATACCCATTGACTTGGCCTCCACAGCCGTCTATGGCAATGAATTCGTACGGCATATAATCCTCCAACACTTTCGCCACCCCCAACGGGATCCCACTACCGGCCACATCTTCCCATCCATGTCCTATCCATGTACCTGTCCAAATGCTTCTTAAACATTGCTATAGCATCTGCCTCAACTACCTCCTCCAGCAGCTTCTCTCATCCACACACCACCCTTTGTGTAAAAACGTTACCCTATTAAATCTTCTCCCCCTCACCTTAAACCCATGTCCTCAGGTTCTCGATTCCCCTAATCTAGGCCAGAATCTCTGTGCCTCTGCCCAATACTATTCCCCTCGTGACTTTGTACACCTTCCTCAGCCCTTCTCTCTGCACCAAAAAGCATTAGGCTATTGGTAAATATAATGAACTGCAGATGTTGGTTTACACAAAACAAAAGGCACAAAGTGCTGAAGTAACTGAGTGGGTCAGGCAGTATCTGTGGAGAATATGGATAGGTGACATTTCACAGAGTGCCGGAGGAATGCCCCTATCCCACTTAGGAAACCTGAACGGAAACCTCTGGAGACTTTGCGCCCCACCCAAGGTTGGCGTGCGGTTCCCGGAGGTTTTTGTCAGTCTCCCTACCTGCTTCCACTACCTGCAACCTCTGGCAACCACCTGCAACCTCCGGGAACCGCACGGAAACCTTGGGCGGGGCGCAAAGTCTCCAGAGGTTTCCGTTCAGGTTTCCTAATTGGGACAGGGGCATTACTCAGCGGGTCAGTCAGCATCTGTGGAGAACATGGATAGTTGATGTGTCAGGTTAGGACTCTTCTCCAGACTGAACGGTAGTAAGATCCCGACCCAAAACGTTAACTAGCCATTGCAGTATTGTTACTGGGGTCAAGGAAAGAGCGTTCACATCACGGCCCTGTTCCCACCAATCTTTCCACCACAACAAGCATAAGAAGCGACAACACAGACACCGTTGTATGCAGATGCCGAGAAGTGTGTTCAGCTCTGGCTGAACAACTTCTAATCTTATGTGTGGACTTGATAAGAGGACAAGTAGTGTTATTGCTGTATCCAGGTGCACCGAGATGCAGTGAAAAACATTGTGCACTGTCTAGTCAAATCATGCTACACATGAATACAAACAAGCCTTCCACAGGTACAGCAGGTCATGCAAAGGGAAGAAATGCACAGTGTTGCAGTGTTATAGCGCTGCATTTGCAGGAAAAGTGCGACATGTGCCTTGAAGTAGGTTGGAAGATTCCTCACGCTGCCACCGGTCTCACCCTGGCCACTCCCTCTTCTCCCCTCTCCCATCAGGCTCGATGTAGAAAAGTAACTGAAGCACCCTACCACAACCAGAGAGCAGTCCTGACCTCCCATCTACCTCATTGGAGACCCTCGGACTATCTTTGGTCTTTATTCACGTTATTCCTTTATATGATATATCAGTACACAGTGGACGGCTGGATTGTAATTATGTATTGTCTTTCTGCTCACCAGTAAGCACGCAACAAAAGCTTTTCATTGCACCTCGATACACGTGACAATAAACTAAACTCAACTCAAAATTCAACTGAAGGGATCTACAAAGCAGACCAGCTCCTGCCACCTACTCTACCTAACCATAGTCCAATGCATGATTTGAATTCTACTCAAATTGATTTGAATTGATGAACTACGATCTACATCTTTGATGTCCCTCAGACTATCCTTGACCTGACTTTGCTGGCTTTGCCTTGCACTAAACGTTATTCCCTAATCATAAATACACTGCAAATGGCTCAATTGTGATCATGTATTTTCTTGCCACTGACTGGATACAAAGCAACAAGTCCTTGCTTTCTCCCTCCTTCCCCTCCCCTTCCCAGCTCTCCCACCGCCCTCTGTATATGCCTCATCCTTTCTTCTCCGCCCCACCCCCACATCAGTCTGAAGAAGAGTCTCGACCCGAAACGTCACCTCTTCCTTCGCTCCATAGATGCTGCCTCACCCACTCAGTTTCTCCAGCATTCTTTCTGTAGAATTCTCTGCGTCAGAGGGCGGTGGAGGCCGGTTCTCTGGATGCTTTCAAGAGTGAGCTAGATAGGGCTCTTAAAAATAGCGGAGTCGAAGGATAAGGGGAGAAGGCAGGTACTGATTGGGGATGATCTGCCATGATCAGCCATAGGCATGCAGGCAGCAGGCAGTGCAGGCAGTGTTATCATACAAGAAAGCGATTCTTAAGGGGGTATGTTAGCATTCATAGCAAAAGGATTTGAGTATAAGGGGAGCAGGGAGTGGGTCCAGGTCTACTGCATTGAGGGAAGTTAGTTGTACAGGGTCTTGTCATTGAGAGTCCACCAGGATTGGCCTGGAGTCCATTGTTTGCGTAAACAGTTTTGGTCTCCTAATCTGAGGAAAGACATTCTTGCCATAGAGGGAGTACAGAGAAGGTTCACCAGACTGATTCCTGGGATGTCAGGACTTTCACATGAAGAAAGACTGGATAGACTCGGCTTGGACTCGCTAGAATTTAGAAGATTGAGGGAGGATCTTATAGAAACTTACAAAATTCTTAAGGGGTTGGACAGGCTAGATGCAGGAAGATTGTTCCCTATGTTGGGGAAGTCCAGAACAAGGGGTCACAGTTTAAGGATAAAGGGGAAGTCTTTTAGGACTGAGATGAGAAAAACATTTTTTACACAGAGAGTGGTGAATCTGTGGAATTCGCTGCAACAACAGAATGTAGTTGCCTGGGCCACAGTACATTGTCTTTATTCTCTTTATAGAGGGAGTTAGATGTGGCCCTTGTGGCTAAAGGGATCAGGGGGTTTATGGAGAGAAGGCAGATAGCTCCCAGTGGGATACTGTATCATTTGGATGATCATATGGCCAAGATCAGGGTTATGGTGAATGGCGGTGGGCAGGCTCGAAGGGCCGAGATGGCCTACTCCTGCACCTATTTTCTATGGTTTCTATGTTTCTATGTTTCTATCACATTGAATGGTGGTGCAGGCTCAGGGCCGAATGGCCTATTCTTGCACCTGCACCAATTGTCTATTGTCTATTGTCTTGTCTACCTTCGATTTTTCCAGCATCTGCAGTTCTTTCTTAAGCAACCAAAGCTTTTCACTGTACCTCGGTACACGTGACAATAAACCAAACTGAAACTGAACTGAAACTGAACTGGTTTTGCAAAGATATTTCCTTTTTGTGTCTGGATTTCCAGAACGCTGGGATTAGAATAAATGTTCCCTGAGGGAGCGCTGCTTAAGTAGCACGATAATTGTACTTAAATTTCATTTTATTATGAAAGGAAGTGCCTTTCAGAAGAACACTTTATGTTCCAGATGATAGGCCACTTATCAGGTGAATGTTAGGTATGAATTATGTTTAATGAATTGGGAGCTGGCAGACCAGTCAGGTTGGTTCCACTGCACTCAAATGTATTTAAAAGCCCAGCTTTGAGTGTGCGCTGTGCAACTGGTGCAAGGCTTTGAACCAGTTCAATCCTCAGGAGCCCACTCTGCACAGACTCATCATAGAAACATAAAAAAGATAGGTGCAGGAGAAGGCCATTCGGCCCTTCGAGCCATTCAATATGCTCATGGCCGATCGTCCAAAATCAGTACCCCGTTCCTGCTTTTTCCCCCACATCAACTCTTCACCCCACTGGGACGACACAGGTGGTGCAGCGGTAGAGTTGCTGCTTTACACCGCTTGCAGCACCAGAGACCCGGGTTCGATCCCGGCTACGGGTGCTGTTTGTACGGAGTTTGCACGTTCTCCCTGCGTGGGTTTCCTCCAGTTACCTCCCACACTCCAAAGACGTGCAGGTTTGAAGGTAAATGGGCTTGGTATAAATGTATAAATTGTCCCTGGGGTGTGTACGATTGCGTTAGTGTGCGGGGATCGCTGGTCGGCGCTGACCCGGAGGGCCGAAGGGCCTGTTTCCACGCTGTATCTCTATACGAAACTAAAGCTACGCACTGTACAGCCGCAACTGACTACAAGATAATTAGTTGAAACCGATCGAAACTGATCCTGATGAATGGGGCTGAAAATCGAAATCAATTGTGTCAGCCAGCAACCGTTAAAACAATTAAATAGAGCACGTTTGTCACATAATGAAGATAACATATTCTTTGGCAGCGTACAGTGCTGTAGTGACTGACATTGTTATGCAATTTAATCCCTTCTTTTGATGATATTGCAGATGCTAAATATATAGTGTTATCATCCCATCTGTTGCTTAATTAAAATTGGATTGGAATAATATTATTTGTATTTGTCTTCTGGTATTCAAACCAGGGAATGATGGTATTGTCGAGAAGACATTTGCAGGAAGGGAGACACGAAGTGCTGGAGTAACTCAGCGGGCCAGGCAACATCTCTGGATAGAAGGAATAGGTGATGTTTCAGGTCAAGACCCCTCTTCAGAAGAAATGGCACCCATTCTTGCTCTCCTGAGATGCTGCCTGACCCGCTGAGTTACTCCAGCATTCTGT
This sequence comes from Leucoraja erinaceus, assembly GCF_028641065.1. Taxonomy (NCBI): domain Eukaryota; kingdom Metazoa; phylum Chordata; class Chondrichthyes; order Rajiformes; family Rajidae; genus Leucoraja; species Leucoraja erinaceus. The sequence goes on along the minus strand of NC_073398.1, from coordinate 33,456,854 downwards.
GTCTATCTCCAGTGTAAACCAGCATCTGTAGTTCCTTCCTACACATTTTCGGGAGTTTATTTCAGGACTCGAGGGTCTGAGCTACAGGGAGATGGTGAGCGGGCTGGGACTTTATTCCTTGGAGCGTAGGAGGATGAGGGGTGATCTTATAGAGGTGTTCAAAATCAAGAGAGGAATAGATCGGGTAAACACACACTTGAGTTCCACGTTCTATGACTTTGACTCTATAAAGGTGAAGAGTTTTCCTTGTGACCTGGTCAATATTAATCACCCAGACAACAGCATTAATAAAAGAAGATTGAGGATATTGTCCCATAGTTGTGGCAATTAGTATGTACCTCCCACGTTTCCAGTTCTGTTTAGTTTAGTTTATTGTTAGAGTCATTGAGTGGTACTGCATGGAAACAGGCCCTTCGGCCCAACTTGCCCACACCGGCCAACATGCCCCATCTACACTAGTCTCACCTGCCCGCGTTTGGCCCACATCCCTCTAAACCTGTCCTATCCATGTACCATGTATCTAAATGTTTCCCAAAAGTTGTGATAGTCCCTGCCTCAACTACCTCCTCCAGCAGTTTGTTCCATACACCCACCACCCTTTGTGGAAAAAAGTTACCCCTTTGATTCGTATTAAATCTTTCCCCCCCTCAACTCAAACTTATGTCCTCTAGTTCCCGATTCCGCAACACTGGGCAAGAGAGGCTGTGCATCTACCCGATCTACTCCTCTCACGGTTTTATAGTGTGCGGGGATCGCTGTTCGGCGCGGACTCGGTGGGCCGAAGGGCCTATTTCCGCGCCGTATCTCTAAACTAAACAGATCCTGACTTAATAGATAGACACAAAATGCTGGAGTAACTCAGTGGGACAGGCAGCATCTCTGGAGAGAAGGAATTGGCGGCGTTTCGGATTGAGACTCTTCTTCAGACCGGCTAATGGAGAGCCTTATTCGACTAAATTTAGATGCAAAATGAAAATAAAATTTGGAATATCATTTGATAGAAAAAGCAGAATGGGGGATTAAAATGAAGTGAGATGCAATGAGCAAGAAATAGATTGGCGGTCGACAAAAGTGCTGGAGAAACTCAGCGGGTGCAGCAGCATCTATGGAGCGAAGGAAATAGGCAACGTTTCATCCCGAAACGTTGCCTATTTCCTTCGCTCCATAGATGCTGCTGCACCCGCTGAGTTTCTCCAGCACTTTTGTCTACCATGGTTTTTCCAGCATCTGCAGTTCCTTCTTAAAGAAATAGATTGGGATGAGATTGAACAGACAGACGCCTCTTATTATCGTTAATGCAAGATTGCATTCTGGTGGCGAGCGTCCACTGAACTACCTTCATTCAAGCAAAGAAACCATCGGTATCAAGGCAATTAAGCCTCACATGGAATTGGAGGAGATGGGGATCGGGAAGAGAGCTAGCTAGTTAAAATAACACTGCCCACGCACAGATTACTTCAAATTGGGAACTGACATATTGCAGCTTACAACACCACTCTCCCTTGTCGGTCAGCAATTAGAAAGGTTACGAGCAAAATAAAGAATTGAGCTTGGCAAAGCCCCCGAAGGTTTGATAACATATTTGCAGCAGTGACTTTTTGAAAATGCGGGATAATTATTTTTTATGTTCCGGTGTCAGAGCTGAGCATCATTTCAAACCTCTTCGTGATATAAAGGCTGCAATGAATGCTTTCAGCAACTGAAGCCCACATGAATTTTAAACACCTAAGTAATAGATATCCACAAAGCATTTTCAGGGTGATTTGAGATGTTCATTCGCAAGCTCAACAAAAGCTTCAATGACGGTAACATCTATGGAGGTATGCATTACCGCACATTTGATTCATAATCTCTATAATCAGACCATGATTTTTCGGATGGAAATAAAGATTGACAATTAACTTATTCGTGTCAGGAACATGTGAATAGGCGATTTTTTTTTCACTCTTGACAGCTCAATCTCTCATAGAAACAGAGAAACATAGAAATTAGGTGCAGGAGTAGGCTGAAGAAGGGTTTCGGCCCGAAACGTCGCCTATTTCCTTCGCTCCATAAATGCTGCTGCATCCGCTGAGTTTCTCCAGCATTTTTGTGTACCTTAGAATAGAAACATAGAAACATAGAAATTAGGTGCAGTAGTAGGCCATTCGGCCCTTCGAGCCTGCACCGCCATTCAATATGATCATGGCTGATCATCCAACTCAGTATCTCATACCTGCCTTCTCTCCATACCCTCTGATCCCCTTGGCCACAAGGGCCACATCTAACTCCCTCTTAAATATAGCCAATGAACTGGCCTCAACTACCCTCTGTGGCAGAGAGTTCCAGAGATTCACCACTCTCTGTGTGAAAAAAGTTCTTCTCATCTCGGCTTTAAAGGATTTCCCCTTACCCTTAAGCTGTGACCCCTTGTCCTGGACTTCCCTAACATCGGGAACAATCTTCCTGCATCTAGCCTGTCCAACCCCTTAAGAATTTTGTAAGTTTCTAAATTCTAGAGAGTATAAACCTTAAAATTACATATATGGTTGCATGCATAACCATCTACAAAGTCTATCCAGTCTTTCTTCATAAGACAGTCCTGACATCCCAGGAATCAGTCTGGTGAACAGTCTCTGCACTCCCTCTATGGCAATAATGTCCTTCCTCAGATTTGGGCCTGCCATTGTGAAAAGGACCCGTTTACTCCTTCTCTTTGCTTCCTGTTTGCCAGCCAGTTATCTATCCACATCAATACTGAACCCCCAATGCCTTGTGCTTTAAGTTTGTATACTAATTTCTTATGTGGGACCTTGTCTAAAGCCTTCTGGAAGTCCAGATACACCACATCCACTGGTTCTCCCCTATCCACGCTATATAGGGGATAGTGTGTTTTACCGCTGTGTTTTACCCGCAAGGGAGACTTAATGGGCCTGTCCCACTTACGCGTTTTTTCGGCGACTTGCCGGCACCCGTCATGGTCTCAGCAGTCACTCTTTGGGTGACTACTCACGACCATACATGCCGCGGGGTGACACCTGTATGGCCGTCAGTTGTCACCCAAAGAGTTGCACCTTTTTCTTATTGCCGCTGGATTCCCAACGAAATTTTCGGCAACCTGCTGCGACTACGATGGACCCTTTAGGCGGCACGGTGGTGCAGCGGTAGAGTTACTGACACACAGCGCCAGAGACCCTGGTTCGATCCTGACTACGGGTGCTGTCCATACGGTCTTAAGGGAGCTATGGGCTATAGATGGGACTTCATAGAAACATAGAAAATAGGTGCAGGAGGAGGCCATTCGGCCCTTCGAGCCAGCACCGCCATGCAATGTGATCTTGGCTGATCATCCACAATCAGTACCCCCGTTCCTGCCTTCTCCCCATATCCACTGACTCCGCTATCTTTAAGAGCCCTCTCTTGAAAGCATCTCTGGAGAGAAGGAATAGGTGACGTTTTGGGTTCAGATCCTTCTTCAGACTGGGAGTCCAGGGGAGAGGAGAATGAGAGACAGTACTTAGGGCAAATGAATGGAAGAAATGTAGGAAGCAACGATGATCAAGGAAGTGTGGAGCCCACAATGGTCCGTTGTTGGCCGTGATCTCCCAATTGCCAAACGCTTTAACTCCCCCTCCCCCTCCCATTCCCACACTGGCCTTTCTGTCCTGGGCCTCCTCCACTGTCAGATTGAGGCCCAGCGCAAATTGGAGGAACAGCACCTCGTATTTCGCTTGGGCAGCCTGCACCCCAGCGGTATGAAAATAGATTTCACTAACTTCAAGTAACCCTTGCTTTCCCTCTCTCTGCGCCCCTCCCCCACTAGTCGTCCTACTAGTTTCACTGTCGTTCTGTAAAGTTCCACCGTCTGTCTAACTTGTTAACAGCTTCCCCACAGCCAACAATGGACCATTGTGGGCTCCACTTTAGTTTCATTACCGTTGCCTTCTGCAGATATTCCATTCTTCTTCTTCTTATCGAGTCCACACACAAGATTAGATGTTGTCCAGCCTGAGCTGAACACATGTCTCGGCATCTGCATACTATGGTGTTTGTCTTGTCACTTCTGGTGCTTCTTGTGCGGGTTGGTGGAAAGATTGGTGGAAACGGGGCCGCGACGTGAACGCTTTTTCCTTGACCCCCATCTTTCATTCATTTGTCTTAAGTACCATCTATGTCTCTCGTTTCCCTCCCCCCTGACTCTCAGTCTAAAGAAGGGTCTCATCCAGACACATCACCTTTTCCTTCTACCTAGAGTGCTGCCTGAGTTGCTCCAGATTTTTTGTGTCTATCTTCGGTTTAAACCAGTTTGCAGTTCCTTCCTATGCATGGTTAAAGGCTCTTCTATTTTTAACACCTTTTCCAAGATCAATTATAAAGACTGAATAACAAAGCCCCAGACCTGAGCCCAAATAGGCAAAAGTATCTAATTAAACCATGATCGTTGATGGGCAATTTATTATCCAATTTAGTTCCTCCTTTACCTCAGAGTTTTCATTTTAACTACAAGTGTCTTGTGAAGTCTTCTAAACACCAAGATCTATAATGTCCACCCGATCTGCTACATTTTCCTAAACAATCAATACATTTATTCAGCGCAGGAAGGAACTGCAGGTGCAGATGTACACTGAAGGTAGACACAAAGTGCTGGAGTAACTCAGAGGGACAGGCAGCATCTCTGGAGGGAGGAATGGGAGACCTTTCGTGTCAAGACCCTTCTTCAGTGAGAATCGGGGGGGGAGAGGGAGACACAGAGATAGGGAAGGGTGAGGTGTGAAAACGAGACATCAAAGGGGAGGATGTTCAAGGAAAGGGTAGAATAGATCATTGTGTTCGAGAAGGAACTGCAGATGCTGGAAGATCGAAGGTAGACAAAAATGCTGGAGAAACTCAGCGGGTGCAGCAGCATCTATCGAGCGAAGGAAATAGGCGACGTTTCGGGCCAAAACCCTTCTTCAGAACACCGAACACCTCCGCTCAGTCCGCAATAACCTACCTGAACTCCCGGTGGCTCAGCACTTCAACTCCCCCTCCCATTCCCAATCTGACCTCTCTGTCATAGGTCTCCTCCATTGCCAGAGTGAGCAACACCGGAAATTGGAGGAACAGCACCTCATATTCCGCCTGGGTTGCTTACGTCCGGTGGGCATGAACATTGAATTCTCCCAATTTTGCTAGCCCTTGCTGTCTCCTCCCCTTCCTTAACCCTCGAGCTGTCTCCTCCCATCCCCCCGCCCTCGGGCTCCTCCTCCTCCCTTTTTCCTTCCTTCTCCCCCCCACCACCCATCAGTCTGAAGAAGGGTTTCGGCCCGAAACGTTGCCTATTTCCTTCGCTCCATAGATGCTACTGCACCCGCTGAGTTTCTCCAGCATTTTTGTGTACCTTAGAATAGAAACATAGAAACATAGAAATTAGGTGCAGGAGTAGGCCATTCGGCCCTTCGAGCCTGCACCGCCATTCAATATGATCATGGCTGATCATCCAACTCAGTATCCCGTACCTGCCTTCTCTCCATACCCCCTGATCCCCTTAGCCACAAGGGCCACATCTAACTCCCTCTTAAATATAGCCAATGGACTGGCCTCAACTACCCTCTGTGGCAGAGAGTTCCAGAGATTCACCACACTCTGTGTGAAAAAAGTTCTTCTCATCTCGGTTTTAAAGGATTTCCCCCTTATCCTTAAGCTGTGACCCCTTGTCCTGGACTTCCCCAATATCGGGAACAATCTTCCTGCATCTAGCCTGTCCAACCCCTTAAGAATTTTGTAAGTTTCTATAAGATCCCCTCTCAATCTCCTAAATTCTAGAGAGTATAAACCAAGTCTATCCAGTCTTTCTTCATAAGACAGTCCTGACATCCCAGGAATCAGTCTGGTGAACCTTCTCTGCACTCCCTCATCCAATAGATCATTGTTAGCTGAGGGGAAGGTTTACAATGAAGTATGCAAAGATAAAATTTAATCAGGAGGACAGTCAGACTGGTCGCAGAACTAGGGGGGGGGGGGGGGGGGGGGGGGGGGAGAGAGAGAGGGAAAGCAAGTTTTTTGCAAATTGCGCGATAGTTTTTGCAAACCGCGGGGGGTTCCGTCCCACTTGGGCGTCATTTGCGTGTCACGCAGGTGGCGCCCGTAGATTTTGCAAATTCCGAAATCCTGGACGCCTCACCATGCGCCATGTGCTCGTACGGCACGCCATGCACGCATCTCATGCGTCATGATGCGTAAATAATGTCGCGTAAATGTTGCGCAAACAACGCCCAAGTGCGACAGGCCCTTAGGCTGCCCAAGCAAAATACGTGGTGCTGTTCCTCCAATTTGCGCTGGGCCTCACTCTGACAGTGGAGGACGCCCTGGATGGAAAGGTCAGTGTGGGAATGGGAGGGAGTGTTAAAGTGTTTGGCAACCGGGAGAGCATGTAGGTTTATTGAGCAACCAGGATTTGTTCAGTGTTAGCTGTCGCTCACAGAGTCGTGCCGTCTTAAAACGATTGCCTGCCTGCCTGTACTCTTGTAAAAACCTCCTGAATTACTTCCTTGATAATAGACTGCAATGTTTCTCTAACTCTAGATGTCAAACTAACAGGCCTATAATTCTCCGATCATGTTCCTGACCTTTAGTTAGGAAAAAAAATGGAACATTAGCAACTTTCCAATCCTCTGCACAAGCTTGGCATTTAATGAGCTGTAAGAAAAATGTAAGTGAAAGATCCCCATAGATTTGTTCTACCTATCCTCAAAGTACATTTTATTCCCAGTTTAATTACACGTAGATCGATAATTTTCAAACACATGCTTGGGCAAACTCCATTTATTTTCCTTGTCTTATCAATCAACTGTGGCTCGGTGGCGCATTGGTAGAGTTGCTGCCTTAAGGGCCTGTCCCACTTGGCGATTTTTTCGCCGACTGCCGGCATCATTGACTGACATATCAGGGTGGCCGAAAGGTTTCGAACATTGGGAAAAAATTAATATCAAAATTTTGGAAAGGTCCTAAAACCCCCACAATTAAAATGTGGATTGTGGAAATGTCGGAGACCCTACATTTGGAAAGTCTTAATGGACAAACAAGAACTTTTTTATCAGAATATGGTCTCCATTCATTGACTACTTGAAGGGGCAGACTGGCTCGGCACGTGAACCCGACTGAAACTCAAATTAAGGATCAGATGAAAAGTTATACTTTATAATTTACAAACTTATCTCCATAGTTGTATTTCTAGTAAATTATTCCATTCTTCTTTATCAAACTTTTTTATTTTTTTTATTTCTCTTTCTTATTTTCTATCTATACAAAAAAAAATAATACTGGAAGCAGAGTTAATATCAATTGATAATATTAGTAATGTAGGAATGATACATATGGAATGTTTTTAATATGATGTGATAAGAAGAATGGAATAATTCAGAATTAAGGGACAGAAGTTTAGGGGTAATATGAGGGGGAACTTCTTTACTCAGAGAGTGGTAGCGGTGTGGAATGAGCTTCCAGTGGAAGTGGTGGAGGCAGGTTCATTGGTATCATTTAAAAATAAATTGGATAGGCATATGGATGAGAAGGGAATGGAGGGTTATGGTATGAGTGCAGGCAGGTGGGACTTAGGGGAAAAAAAGTTGTTCGGCACGGACTTGTAGGGCCGAGATGGCCTGTTTCCGTGCTGTAATTGTTATAAAGGTAACCATTATTATATGGTTACCTGCCTCTAATAAAAAAATTATTTTTTTTAAAAAAGAACATTTCAAAATCTAGCGGGGACAAACAAAAGTGTTGCGACACTTGAGGAAACAACACGGCTTTTTCGGTGACCTGATATGTCAGTCAATGATGCCGACAGTCGCCAGAAAAATCGCCAAGTGGGACAGGCCCTTTACAGAGCATACAGCTCCAGAGACCCAGATTCGATCCCGACTACGGGTGCTGTCTGTACGGAGTTTGTACGTTCTCCCCGTGACCCGCATGGGTTTTCCCAAAGATCTTCGCCCTCCTCCAACACTCCAAAGACGTGCAGGTTTGTAGGTTAATTGGCTTGGTAAAAATGTATATTGTCCCTTGTGTGTGTAGGATAGTGTTAGTGTGCAGGGATCGTTGGTCGGTGCGGACTTGGTGGAATGAAGGGCCTGTTTCTGCGCTGTATCTCTAATCTGAGCTAAACTTGGATTCTTGTGCCAAATGACAATACAACGAAAATTGGCATTCTTTAGATTATGAGACTGACTGATAATAATAGACAAAGATGTCAAGCATAAAAGAATCATACTTGGATTGTCGATTGTATGGGGTTAATGGGCCCGGACTAAGGTTACGGATTTGTGAGGGTGGTAGGATGCCTGGACCATGCTGCCAAGGATGGCGGTGGCATCACAGTGGAGCAGCGATAGAGTTCCTGCCTTACAGCGCCAGACACCCGGGTTCGACCTGACTACGAATGCTGGCTGTACAGGGTTTGTACATTCTCGCCGGGACCTTGTGGGCTTTCTCCAGGTGTTCCGGTTTCCTCCCACATTCCAAAGGTGTGCATGTTTGCAGGTTAATTTGGCTTCGATAAAGATTGTAAATTGCCCCTAGTGTGTGTGTGTAGGATAGTGTTAGGGTAAAGGGATCGCTGGTCGGCGCGGACCTGGTGGGCTGAATGGGTCTGTTTCCGAGTTGTATCTCTAAACTAAACTAAACTAAACTAAATGTGACCTTACAGATCAAATTTTGTTAAAATGAAAATGAGCACATCATGTTAGATTGGGTCAACTTTTAATATGCCAAGTTTGCAATGCAATTAGCTTCAGAAGCATTGTGTTTCCATTAGAGGAACAAAAGAGAAGTACTCATTGGTGTCTGGGACAGATTTGTGAAAGGGCATGAATTTGTGACATTTCAGGGAAACCTATAAATATGCAACAATTCGATGCCGCACAAATTGTTGGAGAACTGCAAATATCTTGTGGAATAAGAGTATTTACTGATGTGACTGGCAATCAGTGCATTTTGCTATTGGCAAGAGAGAAAATTCTTCCTGGATAATCGTACATTCTCAATTGAAACGAGCAATGGGTTAACATACGATGAGCGTTTGACAGCACTGGGCCTCTGCTCACTGGAGTTTAGAAAGCCGAGGGGTGGGGGGACCTCATTGGAACTTACCGAATAGCGAAAGGCCTGGATAGAGTAGATGTGGAGAGGATGTTTTCACTAGTAGGAGAGTCTAGGACCAGAGTTCATAGCCTCAGAATTAAAGGACGTCTTTTAGGAAGGAGGAATTTCTTTAGTCAGAGGGTGGTGAATCTATGGAATTCTTTACTGCAGACAGCTGTGGAGGCCAAGTCAGTGGATATTTTTAAGGCAGGGATAGATAGATTCTTGATTAGTACAGGTGTCAGGGGTTGTGGGGAGAAGGCAGGAGAAGGGGGTTGAGAGGGAAAGATAGATCAGCCATGATTGAATGGCGGAGTAGACTTGATGGGCCGACTGGCCTAATTCTGCTCCTATTCCTTATCACCTCATGATCTTATGAAAAAGAGTCCAGAGATATGGAAGGGTAAGGTGTGAAAAAGATCAAAGGAGGCGACGAGAAAAGAAAATGTCGTATGGATCATTGTTAGCTGAAGGGTTGGTGACATCGAAGCACACATAATTAATGAGACTAACCAAAATGAATGAGACTAGCAGAAAGACATTTTCACCTCTGGGTAATATTAAAGAATGGTAATGATGCAACTGTATGAACTTAATGCAGAAACGTTGGTCCCAATGGGTCGCTGAAGCAGCTCTCTACAACTTGGATGAGACTGACTGTTTCCATCTGAAAGAATTACTGCAGGCAAAATGTAACACGAGTCGTGACAATCAGGAGAGGATTTTTTTCGAAGTCATTAAGATGAGGGGTGATCTCACAAAGGTGTATAAAATCATGAGAGGAATAGATCGGGTGGACGCACAGAGTCTCGTTCCCAGAGTAGGGGAATCGAGGACCAGAGGACACAGGTTTAAAGTGAAGGGGAAAAGATTCAATCGGAATCTGAGGGGTAACCTTTTCACACAAAGGGTGGTGGGTGCATGGAACAGTTAGACAGGTACATGGATGGTAAGTTTGGAGGGATAGAAACATAGAAACATAGAAAATAGGTGCAGGAGGAGGCCATTCTGCCCTTTGAGCCAGCACCGCCATTCATTGCGATCATGGCTGATCGTCCCCAATCAATAACCCGTGCCTGCCTTCTCCCCATATCCCTTGACTCCACTAGCCCCTAGAGCTCTCTTAAATCTAACTCTCTCTTAAATCCATCCAGTGACTTGGCCCTTGCTGCCCTCTGTGGCAGGGAATTCCACAAATTCCACAACTCTCTGGGTGAAAACGTTTTTTTCTCACCTCAGTCTTAAATGGCCTCCCCTTTATTCTAAGGGGATATGGGTCAGGTGGGACTAGTGTAGATGGGACATGTTGGTCGGCGTGGGCAAGTTGGGCCGAAGGGCCTGTTTCCATGCTGTATCACTCTATGACACCCTTAGCTCGATAATAGTGCCTGAGTAAGAGGTAATTGGATGAAACATGAGAGCAGGGTGGAGTGGAGAGAGGCACAAAATGCTGGAGTAACTCAGCGGAACAGGCAGCATCTCTGGATAGAAGGATTTGGGCTCATGTTAGCAGACAGCAATCTGCTCGCATATCCCCTCCAGCACACCAGTCTGTTACTCGCTAATCAAACCACCATTCAATGCATTTTTGAAGACAGATCCACTAACAAGGCTTTTGCTACGGATGCTGGCAATTGGGGGAAACGTTGCTGACAACAAGGCGATTGTCCATCATTGCCACTTGGGCCGGACCTGGTGGGCGATGAAAACATTGCCTCTTCTGGCACCAACTCCTTGCAGATCAATCACAGCACCAAAGTGGAAAGATCTAATCAGCTTTAACCTAACATTGGAAAAGGATCAAACGCTGCACCTGCCGATACTTTCCTTACTTGCGATAATTTTCCCAAACATACCACGGGCGGCACGGTGGCGCAGCAGTAGAGTTGCTGCGCTACAGCGCCGGAGACCCGGGTTCGATCCTAGACTACGCACGCTGCCTGTACAGAATTGGTTCATTCTCCCCGTGACCTGCGTGGGTTCCCTCCAAGATCTTCGCTTTCCTCCCACACTCCAAAAGCCGTACAGGTTTGTAGGATCTCTCGTTTCCCTTATCCCTAACCAGTCTGAAGAAGGGTCTCTCACCGAAACGTCACCCATTCCTTCTCTCCAGAGATGCTGCCCGTCCCGCTGAGTTACTCCAACTTTTTGTGTCTACCTTCGGTTTAAACCAGCATCCGCAGTTCCTTCCCACACACAGGTTTGTAGGTTAATTGGCTTTGGTGTATTTGTAAAATTGTCCCTAGTGTGTGCACGATAATATTAGTGTGCCGGGATCGCTGGTCGGTGAGGACTCGGTGGGCCGAAGGGCCTGTTTCTGCGCTGTATCTCTAAAACTAAACGGAATTTTCCAAATATACCACGTGAGATATCTTGACGTCCTTTCTCTCATATTTGCCTCAACCAGTCGGTGCAAATTAGTTTAGTTTTTGTTAAAGAAGAAACTGGAAGGTAGACAAAAGTGCTGGAGAAACTCAGCGGGTGCGGCAGCATCTGTGGAGAGAAGGAAATAGGCGACGTTTCACACTGGTGCCTCACCCGCTGAGTTTCTCCAGCAGCACTTTTGTCTATCTTTACTGAGACAGTTACAGTTTAGTTTATTGTCACATGTGCCGAGGTACCGTGAAAAGCTTTTTGTCAGCATCCAGTTTCCTCCCACACCCCCAAAGACGTGCAGGTTTTTTGCAGCTTAACCCCTTACCCTCTGTCACAGAAGCAGCATGAACATGGATAGGTGACGTTTCACAAAGTGCTGGAGGAACTCCGCAGGTGCAGCAGCATCTATGGAGCTCAGAAATAGGTCAGGCAGCGAAATCTGTCGGGAGAACATGGATAGGTTTGACGTTTCACAGAGTAGATGCTGGAGCCAGGCAGCAACTCATAGGGTCAGGGAGTAATCAGCTGTGGAGAACATGGGATAGGTGACGTTTCGGGTTTGGAACCTTCCTCAGGATGTGTTTCCATGCTGTATCTATAAGCAAAACCAAAGCAAACCTTTCCATTCCCTGTAATACCGGCTGGGAACAAGCCCTACTGCCCACCGAGTCCTTGTAGACCAGTGATCACCCCGCACACTAGCACTATCCGACACACACGAGGGACAATTTACACTTTTTACCCAAGCCACTTAACCTACAAACCTGCACTTCTTTGGAGTGTGGGAGGAAACCGGAGCGCCCGGAGAAAACCCATGCGGGTCACGGGGAGAACGTACACACCTTTGTACAAACAGCGCCCGTAGTCAGGTTCGAACCCGGGTCTCTGGCGCTGTGAGGCAGCAACTCTACCGCTGCGCCACCGTGCCGCCCAAAATGAGGCACCGTTGGTTTCACAATGGAGAATTCGGAGCTAAATCGGAGTCTGAAGAAGGGTCTCGACCAGAAACGTATCCTATTCCTTTTCTCCAGAGATGCAGCCTGTCCCGCTGAGTTACTCCAGCACTTTGTGTCTAACAATAGTTCAAACATCCACATGCATGGGCATTGTCTACAGCGGCCATTGACAGCAGCGTTTCCTTCATGTATTGACTTCCTGTCCTTATGACAGATTCAGGTTTCCTCTGACTAATTGGTGCCTGTATGTGTGCTCAACATTCTCCCACTGCAGGGCATATCGGAAAGGGAAACAGGCAGTATAAAGGTTGCTGGGAGGCAGGTGAGACCTAATTTAGTTCATATACAGATGGCTTGCGACATTCTGAACCAATCTGCCTCTTTTAGTATCCCAAACTTAGTTTGCAACCTTACAGTCAAGCCATCATGATTTACTGCTTTATTTTAGTTTAGTTCAGTTTAGTTTAGTTTAGTTTAGTTTAGTTTAGTTTAGTTTAGTTTAGTTTAGTTTAGTTTAAGTAAGTAAGTAACTTTATTGGCCAAGTATTCACATACAAGGAATTTGCCTTGGTGCTCCATCCACAAGTAACAACATGACATACAGGGACAGTTATGAATTATTTAGTTTAGTTTAGTTTAGTTTAGTTTAGTTTAGTTTAGTTTAGTTTAATTTAGTTTATTTTAGTTTAGTTTAAGTAAGTAAGTAACTTTATTGGCCAAGTATTCACATACAAGGAATTTGCCTTGGTGCTCCATCCACAAGTAACAACATGACATACAGGGACAGTTATGAATTAGTTTAATTTAGTTTGGTTTAGTTTAGTTTAGTTTAGTTTAGTTTAGTTTAGTTTAGTTTAGTTTAGAGATACAGCACAGAAACAGACCCTTCAGCCCACCGAGTCCGCTCTGATTATGTCTATTTTTTAAAGTAGTTCTTATTTTAATTATCAGGACTATAGAATATTGACATGATTGTGTTTTACTTTTAGTTTAGTTTAGAGATACAGCGCGGAAAGATATTGTCAAGCTGGAGAGGCCCTTCGGCCCACCAAGTCTGCGATCCCCGCACATTAACACTGGGGACAATTTACATTTACACCAAGCCAATTAACCTCCAGACCTGCACGTCGTTGGAGCGTGGGAGGAAACCGAAGATCTCGGAGAAAACCCACGCAGGTCACGGGGAGAACAAACAAACTGTACAGGCAGCACCCGTAGTCGGATTCGAACCCGGGTCTCTGGGGCTGTGAGGCAGCAACTCTACCGCTGCGCCACCATGCCACACAAATGATTCATAGTTTAATTCTGTTTACTTTATTCTTTTATCGTCACGTGTATCCAGGTGCAGTGAAAAGCTTTTGTAGCGTGATATCCAGTCAGCGGAAAGACAACACATGTCAAGTCAAGTCAATTTTATTTCTATAGCACATTTAAAAACATCTCTCGTTGACCAAAGTGCTTTACATCAGTGCAGGGACTAACGTTCTACAAACAGTGGTACATAGATCTAACAATACATACATACATACATACATACATACATACATACATACATACATACAGCGCCCCCTCAGAGGACCTCAAGAAACGCTTGTGAGTAGAAATAAGTTTTAAGTCTAGACTTAAAGGAGTTGATGGAGGGGGCAGTTCTGATGGGAAGAGGGATGCTGTTCCACAGTCTAGGAGCTGCAACCGCATAAGCCCGGTCACCCCTGAGCTTATACCTTGGACCGCGGGATAGTCACATGATTAGAATCGAGCCGTCCACAGTGTACAGATTCATGATAAATGGTATACTACAAAATATTAGACCATTCATAAATATAAGAAATATTACAAATTGAAATAAAATTGACTGTTATGGGAATAGTTCAGTGCTGCATTTGGATCAAAGTCAGGATTTTCTTTTAATCCCAAGGAGCTGTTAAATAATTTCTAGCATATTTTGGATCACATTGCTTAGTCCAAACTAGCACTGCTCTTTTAGAAGTGTCTCCCTCAGGTATGATCTCACTTTGATGTTCAGGAGCAAACTAACCAGCAAATATCAGTCAAGAGTCATAGAATGATACAGTGTGGAAACAGGCCCTTCTGCCCAACTTGCCCACACCCACCAACATGTGTCTATCTTCAGTTTAAACCAGCATCTGCAGTTCCTTCCTACACCTGCCCCATCCACACTAGTCCCACCTGTCTGTGTTTGGCCCATACCCTCCAAACCTGTCCTATCTTATAGAAACGTACAAAATTCTTAAGGGGTTGGACAGGCTAGATGCACGAAGATTGTTCCCGATGTTGGGGAGGTCCAGAACAAGGGGTCACAATTTAAGGATAAGGGGGAAATCTTTTAGGACCGAGATGAGAAAAACATTTTTCACACAGAGAGTGGTGAATCTGTGGAATTCTCTACCACAGAAGGTAGTTGATGCCAGTTCATTGGCTATATTTAAGAGGGAGTTAGATGTGGCCCTTGTGGCTAAAGTGATCAGGGGGTATGGAGAGAAGGCAGGTACAGGATACTGAGGGATGATCAGCCATGATCATATTGAAAGGAGGTGCAGGCTCGAAGGGCCGAATGGCCTACTCCTGCACCTATTTTCTATGTTTCTATGTTTCTATCCATGTACCTTTCTAAATGCTTCTTAAACTTTGGGATAGTTCCTTCCTCAACTACCTCCTCAGGCAGCTTGTTCCATACACCCACCACCCTTTCTTTAAAAAAGTTACCCCTCTGGTTCCTATTAAATCTTTCCCCTGTCACCTCAATCCTTTGTCCACTGGTCCTCGATTCCACTGCTCTGGGCAAAAGAGTGTGCATCTACCCGATCTATTCCTCTCATGATTTTTTGCACCGCTATAAGATCGCCCCTCATCCTCCTGCGCTCCAAGGAATAGAGTCCCAGCCTGCTCAACCTCTCCCTGTAGCTCGGGTCCTGGAGTCCCAGCAACATCCTCGTAAATCTTCCCTGTGCCCTTTCCAGCTTGACAACATCTTTCCAGTAACACGGTGCCCAGAATTGAACACAATACTCTAAATGTGGCCTCACCAACATCTTATACAACCATGTGTCTGTTACTGAATCTGATGCTATGTACTTTCAAGCTTTAGTCTGAATAGACAATAGACAACAGGTGCAGGAGTAGGTCATTCAAACCTTCGAGCCATTCAATGTGATCATGGCTGATCAAGAAGGGTCCCGACATGATACGTCACCTATCCATGTTCTCCACAGATTCTGCCTGACCCGCTGAGTTATTCCAGCACTCTCTGAAACGTCACCCATCCATGTTCTCCACAGATGCTGCCTGACCCGCTGAGTGACTCCAGCACTCTCTGAAACGTCACCCATCCATGTTCTCCAGAGATTCTGCCTGACCCACTGAGTTACTCCAGCACTCTGTGAAACGTCACCTATCCATGTTCTCCACAGATGCTGCCTGACCCGCTGAGTGACTCCAGCACTCTCTGAAACGTCACCTATCCATGTTCTCCAGAGATTCTGCCTGACCCGCTGAGTTACTCCAGCACTCTGTGAAACGTCACCTATCCATGTTCTCCACAGATGCTGCCTGACCCGCTGAGTTCCTCCAGCACTCTGTCTTTTGAAACTGTTGTGTCTTCTAACCAGCGAGAGAGGGGACAAGAGAGGGGGGGGGTGTAAAGAACCTTTGATGACGGAGCCAATTTCACCAGTTAAAGACTTAGACACAAAAAGCTGGAGTAACTCAGCGGGTCTGGCAGCATCGCTGGAGAGAAGGAACAGGTGGCGTTTCGGGTCGAGACCCTCCTTCAGACTGGCAGTGTGAAGGTGTAGATGGAGCAAGTAAATATTTAAAACAGTAGGTAGACAAAAGTGCTGGAGAAACTCAGCGGGTGCAGCAGCATCTATGGAGCGAAGGAAATAGGCAACGTTTCGGGCCGAAACCCAGAAGGAAATAGGCAACGTTTCGAGCCGAAACCCATGGGTTTCGGCCTGAAACGTTGCCTATTTCCTTCGCTCCATAGATGCTGCTGCACCCACTAAGAAACAGAGAGAGGGGAGAAGGGGGAGGAAGTTTACCTGTTCGAGATGCCTTATTTACTTGCACTATCCTGCTCCGAGATGAATTGGACTATTTTTTGTTATTTGTGGATGTATTATTTATTTCGAAAGGCTGTAATTACAGAGTTGAGGCATGTCTAAGTGGGACTGACAGCTTCTGCAGGTTGTTGCAAGCTAGAAAACAACAGAGGAATGACCGCAGTGAATCACTGCATAATCCTGACAATGACTGAGACTGAGTCTTTTGATCAACCAACATCTCTCGTTACTGAAAATGCCATAATTTTACTTGATGCAACCTCTCTCCCTTCCCCTCTCAGTCTGCCTTTTGAAAGTTTCAAAGCGATCACGTTGGGCAGGGTTTTCTGTAAAGTCATCCTTTCACCGACCGACCACAATGCTTAATAGACTCCTGTGCCGACTTGACTTGACACCTTATTAAAAAAGGACTTGGAACGCATTTCCTGCTTCCAGTCTGACTTACGATGTGCTTTCATGAGGCCAACTGCAGGCTGGTTGGGAAGAGTGTAGTGTTGGAGAGGGAAAGGTCGAGAGCACATTCATCATTCTTAACTTGCAGGCAAACCAGGTCATTTCCAAAAGGTTTGGTCTCCGTTTGTCGACTTACTACAAGTAGAAGGTGCAACAGAATTCTGAAAATAAATGGTTTCAGGACCTGGTGAGGGGTGAGGAAAAATACGAAGTTGGTATATCCCTTTTACATAAAAACATAGAAAATAGGTGCAGGAGTAGGCCATTCGGCCTTTCGAGCCTGCACCGCCATTCGATATGATCATGGCTGATCATCCAATTCAGTATCCTGTACCTCCCTTCTCTCCATGGGGTTTTGTGAATATTAGGCCAAGAAGCGAGCGGGCAAGATCATCTCTGACCCCTCTCACCCTGGCCACAAACTCTTTGTATCACTTCCATCTGGAAGGCGACTCCGGACTGTCAAAGCTGCCACAGCCAGACACAAAAACGTTTTTTATCCACGAGTAGTAACTCTACTCAGCAGCCAAAAATCTGTAGCCTCCCTTTGATCTGGTATTTTGTTGGTTCACATGCTCGATCAATAGTGTTTTATCATTAATTGGGCTAATATTCACAAAACCCCAACACAAGACTTGCTACCACAGTCACATAGAAACATAGAAACATAGAAAATAGGTGCAGGAGTAGGCCATTTGGCCCTTCGAGCCTGCACCGCCATTCAATATGATCATGGCTGATCATCCAATTCAGTATCCTGTACCTGCCTTCTCTCCATACCCCCTGATCCCTTTAGCCACAAGGGCCACATCTAACTCCCTCTTCAATATAGCCAATGGCCTCAAATACCTTCTGTGGCAGAGAATTCCACAGATTCACCACTCTCTGTGTGAAAAATGATTTATATGTTTACTTTTAATATGTCTTCAGGTTTCTTTTTCTCTTTTTCTTTTTCTAAGGCTTACTTCTTAATACTTTTTCGAATTGTTCGTGTTTAAGGGTTTCTTTTGATAACACACTCACTACTCTATTTCACTCTCTTTACTTTTCTGCTTTTTAAAGTTTAAAATATGAAGTGATACAGGAAATGTATTATGTTATTTTTGGTTTATATTATTGTTAATGTACACTACTTCTAATAAATAAAATTATTTAAAAAAAAAAAAATCATTCTTAACTTGTGGTTATTCACAAAATGGTTCGTTTTACCCCTTGGTGATTTTTTAGCACTTTTTGTTGACAACTCCAAAAATATTCATGTTTAAGAAGGAACTGGAGTTTAGAAGGATGAGTGGAGGATCTTATAGAAACATATAAAATTATAAAAAGGACTGGACAAGCTAGATGCAGGAAAAAATGTTCCCAATGTTGGGCGAGTCCAGAACCAGGGGCCACACAGTCTTAGAATAAAGGGGAGGTCATTTAAGACTGGAGTGAGAAAAACGTTTTTCACCCAGAGAATTTTGAATTTATGGAATTCCCTGCCACAGAGGGCAGTGGAGGCCAAGTCACTGGATGGATTTAAGAGAGAGTTAGATAGAGCTCTAGGGGCTAGTGGAGTCAAGGGATATGGGGAGAAGGCAGGCACGGGTTATTGATAGGGGACGATCAGCCATGATCACGATGAATGGTCGGGGCTGGCTCGATGGGCCGAATGGCCTCCTCCTGCACCTGTTGTCTATGTTTCCTGCAACAAGACAAGTTAGAGCGTAGTGGAAAGATCAGAAATAAATCAGAGGTGGACAAAAATGCTGGAGGAACTCAGTGTTCAAGAAGGAACTGCAGATGCTGGAAAATCGAAGCTCTTCCTTTTTCCTTCCTTCTCCCCGCCACCCCCCCCTATCAGTCTGAAGAAGGGTTTCGGCCTGAAACGTTACCTATTTCCTTCGCTCCATAGATGCTGCTGCACCCGCTGAGTTTCTCCAGCATTTTTGTCTACCTTTTGCTGGAGAAACTCAGCGGGTGAGGCAGCATCTATGGAGAGAAGGAATAGGTGACGTTTCGGGTGGAGACCTTTCGGGTGAGGCAGCATCTATGGAGGGAAGGAATAGGTGACGTTTCGGGTCGAGACCCCTTCGGGGTCTCGACCCGAAACGTCACCTATTCCTTCTCTCCATAGATGCTGCCTCACCCGCTGAGTTTCTCCAGCATTTTTGTCTACCTCCGATTTTTCCAGCATCTGCAGTTCCTTCTTAAACAGAAGCATAATCAGCCTCCTTATCTCTTCACAGCGCTGAGAATGCCTGGGTTTAAATATGGTGCAAATCAACACCTTTTAACAAAGGCTGCAAGCCGTTGCAAATTACCTGACACTTCTTCCATGTCACCGCGCACACACACACGTAGCCTGGACTCAAACCTGTTAATCCCAATTAAGAATGCAAAGTTTACATTCCAGCCCGGCACAAAATCACGCCTGCACGTCCTGGAGCCTTTAATGATAAGGGGGAGGGGGGGGGTTAACATTCGCAATTCTCCGACACGAAACCGCACATTTTGGGGCAGAGGTCAAATCTGCGATGTTCATTAATTTTTCCTGCACCTTGTTGCTCTGAGGAAATTAAGCGCCGGCTTTGAAAACATTTGCACCTGGGCGGGCGGTAGAGTCGCCGCCTCACAGCGCTGGAGACCCGGGTTCGATCCTGACTACGGGCGCTGTCTGTGCAGGGTTTGTACCTTCTCCCTAGAGAATCTGTGGAACTCTCTCCCACAGAAGGTAGTTGAGGCCACAGTTTGTTGGCTATATTTAAGAGGGAGTTAGATGTGGCCCTTGTGGCTAAAGGGATCAGGGGGTATGGAGAGAGGGCAGGTACAGGATACTGAGTTGGATGATCAGCCATGATCGTATTGAATGGCGGTGCAGGCTCGAAGGGCCGAATGTCCTACTCCTGCACCTATTTTCCATATTTCTATTTTTCTCCCCGTGACCCGCGTGGGTTTTCTCCGGGATCTCCGGTTTCCTCCAACACTCCCAAGACGTACAGGTTTGTAAGTTAATTGGCTTGGCATAAGTGTAAAGTGTAATTGTCCCCAGTGTGCTTGGTTAGTATTAAGGTGCGGGGATCGCTGGTTTGACACGGTCTCGGTGGGCCGAAGGGCCTGTTTCCACGCTGTATCTTTAATCGAATCCTCACCTGCCCATGTTCTCCAGAGATGCTGCCTGACTCGTAGAGTTACTCCAGCATTTTGAGTCCTTTCCATAGCAGAGGTCTTGGGGCTGAATGGCCAGCTTCTCAGAATAGACTTCGTATATTGTTTCTTTTTGGAAGCAATGTTGGAAGAGCAAACACAAAATAAGTTGTGTCTTACAGTATAACAAGCACTGAATCACGGCATTGAACATAAGCTTGCGGTTTTGTTATCATTTTTCATTGATTTCACAATTGCCTGAGTACAACAGCATCAGAAGTCAATTAATTACACTCTACATGAGACAAGACAGTCCTAATCATTGCCAAATTATTTTATGTTTCTCAAAATAAGTATTCATTTGAACCACTCAATTAATCAGAATCTTAAGCCTTTGACACTTTTACAGTATGTGCTTAATCAATTGACTCACAATCAGCATGAATATAATTTTGTGGTTACTGGACTGTTTAAAAAAAGTGGTATCAAGGGAGCTCTCTAATAACAGTTCATTCATTCCGTGTCAGTCCCAAGAAGACTCCGTTATGGCAGATGCTTGATAAAACTCAGCCGTTTGACATCAAGAAATGAAAGGAAGCAAATCTCCATTATATTCAATGATTCACCGATTATTGCAGCATTTCATTTGACCTCTCCGAACCATTTTGTGCTCTTCCCCCGCACGGCACTGCAGAAGATTGGGCTGCAGCCCGCAACACATGGATGGGCAACGTTTCGGGTCGAGGCCCGCCTTCTGATCCGTGTTCTCCACAGGTGCTGCCTGCCCCGCTGAGTTCCTCCAGCACTTTGTGCCCTATTGTGTATTAACCAGCATCTGCAGTTTTTTTTTTTAATTCTACAGCCTGCAATAGACAATAGACAATAGACAATAAGTGCAGGAGTAGGCCATTCGGCTCTTCGAGCCAGCACCGCCATTCAATGTGATCATGGCTGATCATCCACAATCAGTATCCCGTTCCTGCCTTCTCCCCATATCCCCTTTTTAAGAGCCCTAACTAGCTCTCTCTTGAAAGTATTCAGAGAACCTGCCTCCACCGCCCTCTGAGGCAGAGAATTCCACAGACTCACAACTCTCTGTGTGAAAAAGTGTTTCCTCGTCTCCGCTCTAAATGGCTTAAGGCCCTGTCCCACTTTCACGACCTAATTCACACCCCGATTTTACTCGTGGACATTTTTCATCAGCTCGAAAAACGCCCCGACCTACTTGATGCCACGAGTACCTACGACTAGCATCACGACCTACCTACGACCTCGTGACGGTCATGCGTCAAGGACAAACTGGGAAGAGGTTGTGAATTAGGTTGTGAAAGCGGGACAGGCCCTATACTCCTTATTCTTAAACTGTGGCCCCTGGTTCTGGACTCCCCCAACATCGGGAACATGTTTCCTGCCTCTAGCGTGTCCAAACCTTTAACAATCTTGCATATTTCAATAAGATCCCCTCTCATCCTTCTAAATTCTAAAGTATACAAGCCCAGCCGCTCCATTCTCTCAGCATATGACAGTCCCCCCAACCCGGGAATTAACCTTGTAAACCTACGCTGCACTCCCTCAATAGCAAGAATGCTATTTTTGTTTCTACAGCCTACAATACATGCTTGTCTCTTTCTGTATGTACTGACGATTGGGGAAAGATGCTCACCTCACTGGTCATCTCACCGGTCATCTCACCGGTCACCTCACTGGTCATCTCTTCAACTGATTAATTTGCAGATGCGGGTTTACACCGAAGATGGACACAAAATGCTGGAGTAACTCAGCGGGTCAGGCTGCATCTCTGGAGGTCTGACGAAGGGTCTCGACCAGAAACGTCACCCATTCCTGCATGTCCCGCAGAGTTAGTCCAGCATTTTGTGTCCATGTCTGATTCATCCTCCAGTTCCTCATTTGTGTACCTTGTTTGTACGATCCCGAGGTCAGGATCGAACCCGGGTCGCTGGCACTTGTGAGGCAGCAACTCTACCAACTGAGCTAATGTTCTGCCTCAATAAACATTTGTTGTTGAGATCCTGCGGTAGCTTCTGATATCTTCACACACTCGTCCAAGGAGAGAACGCTGAATGGATGGAAAGTTGGCTTCACGGACGTCAGCAGAGGGTGATGGTGGAAGGTTGCTTCTCGGACTGGAGGCCTGTGATTAGTGGCGTGCCATGCCCCTGTCCCACTGAGGAAACCTGAACGGAAACCTCTGGAGACATTGCGCCCCACACAAGGTTTCCGTGCGGTTCCCGGAGGTTGCAGGTGGTTGCCGGAGGTTGCAGGTAGTGGAAGCAGGTAGGGAGACTGACAAAAAACTCCGGGAACTGCACGGAAACATTGGGTGGGGCGCAAAGTCTCCAGTGGTTTCCGTTCAGGTTTTCTAAGTGGGACAGGGGCATGAGGGTTCATGTAGAACCTTATTGAACACCTTGCTGAAATCCATATATACAACATCTACAACTCTGCCCTCATCAACCTTCCTTGTTATTAGATCATATGCCGTCTTTACCACTAAATATACTGTGTTGCTACTTTCAGGGTCTTACTCTCAATGAGCAAGTCCTTCTTGGCCAGTGTAATGTATCTGGGATAATGCGAGTGAGCACACACCCTATTCTTGCATCCTGGAGTACAGGGTGGCACGATGGCGCAGAGATAGAGTTGCTGCCTAACAGCGCCAGAGCCCCACGTCACAAGTTCGATCCCGACTACGGGTGCTGTCTGTATGGAGTTTGTACGTTCTCCCCTTGACCTCCGAGATGTTCAGTTTCCTTCCAGACTCCAAAGACTTACAGGTTTGACTCTAGTGTGTGTGTGTGTGTGTGTGTGTGTGTGTGTGTGTGTGTGTGTGTGTGTGTGTGTGTGTGTGTGTGTGTGTGTGTGTGTGTGTGTGTGTGTGTGTGTGTGTGTGTGTGTGTGTGTGTGTGTGTGTGTGTGTGTGTGTGTGTGTGTAGTGTAGGATAGCGTTAATGGTGTGCCGAAGGTCCTGTAGGTCCTGTATCTCGAAACAAAACTGAACTAAACCATCTATACTCATCTATTGCATCCGCTGCTCTAGGTGTCAGCTGCTCTACATTGGTGAGACCAAGCGCAGGCTTGGCGATCGCTTCCCCCAACACCTCCGCTCAGTTCGCAATAACCAACCTGACCTCCCGGTGGCTCAGCACTTCAACTCCCACTCCCATTCCCAATCCGACCTGTCTGTCCTGGGCCTCCTCCACGGCCAGAGTGAGGCCCACCGCAAATTGGAGGAGCAGCACCTCATATTTCATTTGGGCAGTTTATACCCCAGCGGTATGAACATTGACTCCTCCAATTTCAGGTAGTCCTTGCTTTCTCCCTCTTTCCCCTCCCCTCCCCAGCTCTCCCACAGCCCACTGTCCCCGCCTCTTCCTTTCTTCTCCCCCCCCCCCCTTCCCCCCACTCTGAAGAAGGGTCTCGACCCGAAACGTCACCTATACCTTCGCTCCATAGATGCTGCCTCACCCGCTGAGTTTCTCCAGCATTTTGATTTTTCCAGCATCTGCAGTTCCTTCTTAAACATAAACCATCTAACTTTATAGATAACTTTACCTCTGCACTGCTCAGGAAGAGCTAGGTTGCAGCATCTAATTGGTAAGCAACTTACTGAATACAATCCAGCACTCGGGAAAACTGAGCGACTTCTGCAGTCGACTAATGAAGGTAGTCCTTTAACTTTCTTCAGCAAAGTGTCTATTATCACTGCCAAACTGCACCTGTCACCTGCCACATAAAAGGTTCATGTACACAACTGCCGATTAAATTTTAATGTAGAAATGTATAGAAGTCGGTAAACTTCTCTTTCCTCGAAACTTCATGCCTTTTCATAATTCATGGTGTTTTCTGAATGGGATTCGTTGCTTGGCAGAAGAGATTCGACAGCCAAATACTATTTTGGAGACGGACAGGGTTTGTGACGAGCATGTGTCTATCGTTAAGGAGAAGTTTTTAAATAGTCAGTGGGAGTGTTTCAAACGTGAAGACTGGACCTTTCACTGTGTGTGTGTGCTCTCCCCATTGCAATTAGTTCGGGGATGCAAGGAACTGCAGACACTGGTTCACAAAAAATGTTGTGTGCTGGAGTAACTCAGCGGGATCAGGCAGCAGCTCTGGAGAACATGGAAGGGCACGGTGGCGCAGCGGTATAGTTGCTGCCTCACAGCGCCAGACACACAGGTTCCATCCTGACCACAGGTGCTGTCTGTACGGAGTTTGTGCGTTCTCCCCGTGACCTGTGTAGGTTTTCCCCGGCAGCTTCAGTTTCCTCCCACACTCCAAAGACGTGCAGGTTTGTAGGTTAATTGGCTTCGGTAAACATTGTAAATTGTCCCCCAGTGTCGTGTGTGTGTGTGTGTGTGTGTGTGTGTGTGTGTGTGTGTGTGTGTGTGTGTGTGTGTGTGTGTGTGTGTGTGTGTGTGTGTGTGTGTGTGTGTGTGTGTGTGTGTGTGTGTGTGTGTGTGTGTGTGTGTGTGTGTGTGTGTGTGTGTGTGTAGGATAGTGTTCCTGTGCAGGGATCGCTGGTCAGCGCAGACATGGTGTATCCGGGCTGTATCTCTAAACTATAAAATAAATAATCTACCGTAAGTTTCCTTCCTCCACAGTGTTTCAGAAAAGAATGGGATTACAGCTTAAGCCCCAGTCCCACTTTCCCAAATTACTCACGAATTCTCCCGAGTTTTCCCCTTGCTTCAAACTCGGAGAATGTCTGTAGTGAGTCCGTAGGAGGCAGTAGGCGTCCGTAGATATTTCGTAGCGACTCGTAATGCCAGCCGAATCGACTTGGGGCATCAGTTGTCATTTTTCAGCGTTCATGAGTTCATGAGTAAAAAAATAGCCCCGAGTACCTACGGCTGGCATCTCCGAGTTTGTATCAAGGGGAAAATCCGGGAGAATTCGTGAGTAACTCTGGAAAGTGGGACAGAGGCTTTACGACCCAGCCATATGAATATAGATTTCTCTAACTTCAAATAACTCTTGCATCCCTCTCTCTCTGCCCCTCCCCCACCCTAGTGGGGAGAATTTGTAACATTGTCAGCGCCCTTTATGTGGTGACTATTCGCATACCTTGGCTGAGCAAGCAAAGACATTCACTGTGCCTTGTCAGGTGTGACAATATAATGTTCAATTCAATTCAATAATTTCAATGCTCAGTTCGGAGAGATGGAGGCAACTCCGATAGACTTAAGCTATTATTATGGGACTAAAAGCACTAAAAGACTTGACAATTTAGTCTTTGTGTCCAGCTTGCCTCAATCGGGATTGCAGCGTGCTATGAATGTCCATCTTTTGTATGCTGCTCCGCCCGTGGCCTGCTCCTAATCCCCCTGTTCATCTTCCGTCGGTGTCCAGTTTTATTGTCTACCTGATGGGAGTGGGCAGGAAAGCAGCAATTTAATATCGATCGGATATTACCCTCGCTAAGCTTTGATGTTCTGGACGTGCCGTTCGCCAGACTCTCGCTGAGTAACGATGAGGGGGATTGACACCCGAGTCTAAATTGCCAAGGATGTTCCGGTGGATGAGGCGATTTACGAATCCGCACAGAGGAGGCCGTCAGTCAGTCCCTTGGCAATAGATGAAAGGAGTCTCTCCGTCCCTAATCATTGCTTTTTTACCAAGTGCGATGTTTTGTCGAGCTGGATTGGGCAAGTGCTCTGTTAATATAACACACAGGATTTCTGCATTCAATGAATATATCTCTGAAGACCTGCTTCTGGAGGAACTCACATCACGATATCTTTACAAATGGTAGCTGGCAATCTTTCTGTCATTTTAAATCTCACAGTCTGGTCAATCCTCATGTGAGCAAGTACAAGAATACACCGATGGATGTCAAAATAAACCCCGGTTAGTCGCAAGCCTGACATAAATACAGGGTGAGTTATCTGCTGGATCATGCTGAAACACAGATGGAAATATAGAAAATAAGTGCAGGAGGAGGCCATTCGGCCCTTCCAGCCAGCATGGCCATTCATTGTGATCAAGTGTTCAAGTTCAAGAGAGTTTATTGTCATTTTTCACACACAGAGAGTGGTGAATCTGTGGAATTCTCTGCCACAGAAGGCCAGTTTATTGGCTATATTTAAGAGGCAGTTAGATGTGGCCCTTGTGGCTAAAGGGATCAGGGGGTATGGAGAGAAGGCAGGTACAGGATACTGAGTTAGATGATCAGCCATAATCATATTGAATTGCAGCGCAGGCTCGAAGGGCCGAATGGCCTACTCCTGCACCTATTTTCTATGTTTCTATGTTTCTATGTCATGTGTCCCTGATAGGACAATGAAATTCTTGCTCTGCTTCAGCACAACAGAACATAATTGGCATTGACGACAAAACAGATCAGTGTGTCCATATACCATTATAGAAATATATACACACATTAATAAATGAACTGATGAAGTGCAAATAACAGATAATGGGCTATTAATGTTCAGAGTTTTGTCCGAGCCAAGTTTAATAGCCTGATTGTCTGGGGAAGTAGCTATTCCTGAACCTGGTCGTTGCAGTCTTCAGGCTCCTGTACCTTCTACCTGAAGGTAGCAGGGAGATGAGTGTGTGGCCATGGCTGATCGTCCCCAATCAATAACCTGTACCTGCCCTTCTCCCCATATCCCCTGATTCCACTAGCCCCTAGAGCTCTATCTAACTCTCTCTTAAAGCCATCCAGTGATTTGGCCTCCACTGCCCTCCGTGGCAGGGAATTCCATAAATTCACAACTCTCTGGGTGAAAAGGTTTTTTCTCACCTCAGTCATAAATGAAGAACTATCTCAATATCTGGCTGCTGACATTAAGGCTGCTGACTGTGGGAAGATGCCTTATCAGCGTTGCCATCAGTGGTCCATCTCTCGATGGCTGTCACCATTCTCTAACAAAACGCTTTGGGACAAAGTTGGATCTGTTATTATTTAAAAACAAAACAGAAAAACTTAAAGAAATAGACAGGAGGAACTACAGTTGCTGGTTTACAAAATGCTGGAGGAACTCGAGAGATCTGGAGTATTGTGGGCGGTTTTGAGCCCCATTTCTGAGGAAGAGTGTGCTTTTCTGAGGAAGGATTTTAGAATAAAGGGTAAGCCATTTAGAACGGGGATGAGGAAGCACTTTTTCACACAGAGAGTTGTGAGTCTGTGGAATTATCTGCCTCAGAGGGCGGTGGAGGCCGGTTCTCTACATACTTTCAAGAGAGAGCTAGATAGGGCTCTTAAAGGTAGCGGAGTCAGGGGATATGGGGAGAAGGCAGGAACGGGGTACTGATTGGGGATAATCAGCCATGATCACATTGAATTGCGGTGCTGGCTCGAAGGGCCGAATGGCCTACTCCGGCACCGATTGTCTATTGTCTATTGTGTTGGAGATGGCCCTGAGGAGCTCTACGAGAATGATCCCAGGAATGATTGGGTTAACATATGATGAGCGTTTGACGGCACTGGGCCTGTACTTGCTGGAGTTTAGAAGGATGAGGGGGTGACCTCATTGAATGTTATCGAATAGTGAAAGGCCTGGATAGAGTAGATGTGGAGATGATGTTTCCACTAGTGGGAGAGTCTAGAACCAGAGGGCACAGCCTCAGAATAAAAGGATGTTCCTTTAGGAGATGAGGAGGAATTTCTCGTCAGAGTGTGGTGAATCGGTGGAAGTCATTGCCACAGACAGCTGTGGGGGCCAAGTCAATGGATATTTTTAAGGTAGACATTGACAGATTCCTAATCAATAAGGGTGTCAGGGGTTAGAGGAAGAAGGCAGGAGAATGCAGTTGGGAGGGTGAGATAAATCAGCCATGATTGAATGACGGAGCAGATTTGATGGGTCGAATGGCCTAATTCTGCTCCTATCACTAATGGAGTTAAGGTACTCCTGCACTTTGGTGACTTCTTTTGTAAACCAGCATCTGCAGTTCCCTGTTTCTACTTTGCATTGCTGTCATTAGGGTGGCATGGTGGTGCAGCGGTAGAGTTGCTGCCTCACAGCACCAGAGACCCGGGTTCGATCCTGACTACGGGCGCTGTCTGTACGGAGTTTGTACCTTCTCCCCATGACCCACGTGGGTTTTCTCCGAGATCTTCGGATTCCTTCCAACACTCCAGACATATAGGTTTGTAGGTTAATTGGCTTGGTATAAATGTAAATTGTGTGTGGAGGATAGTGTTAGTGTGTAGGGATCGCTGGTCAGTGCGGACTCGGTGGGCTGAAGGGCCTGTTTCCTCACTGTACTTCTAAACCAAACTAAACTAATTTGTGGAATATGGGTGAGGCAGCATCTATGGAGCGAAGGAATAAGCTACGTTTGACTGATGAAGGGTCTCGACCAGAAACGTTGCCTAATACCTAATACTGAAATGATTATATTTGGTGTAATGGAAGATGGGAATAAATTGAACACATCTCAAAATCTATTCCTTAACTATGGTTTAATAATAGCAAAAAAATTAATACTTAAATTTTGGAAGGGTACATCAATACCAACGCTTAAAATGTGGATTGCAAGTATGTTGGACACCGCTCATCTTGAGGAAATGCGATTCCTCCTAATGGATAAATCAGACCAATTCATAACGAGTTGGTCTCCATTCGTCGTATTTTTGGAATCATATGGTGCAACACAATTGTAAAAAATAACTGTTTCAGGACTGGACGAGGGTTGGTCAAGATTATAAATAATGATGTCCTTTTCTTTTCTCTATTTTCTCTCTCAACTTTCTTCATTTACTCGTTTTCTTTCTTCACACACTATATATTTCACATCTTTCTATCCTTTACTATCTAACTTCTTCTTCTTATTCTCATCTTTTTTCAATGTAACAAAAAGAAAAAAAGAAGTTGTACATAAAATGTATTATGAAAATATATATTAGGCACTTTGGTGCCATATGACTGTGCTTACTTCTAATAAATTAAAATATTAAAAAAAAACAAAAAAACGTTGCCTATTCCTTTGCTCCATAGATGCTGCCTCACCCGCTGAGTTTCTCCAGCATTGGAATATCTCCAGCATCTGCAGTTCTTTCTTCATAATTTGTAGAATAGGCGCTATTTCAATTCTGGGGGAATTTTGCCCTGTAACCCCAATCAAAGTCAGTCTCTTTGTCATTTTCATATTGCCTTTGATGAGGTCTTGCTGCCTGGCTTACACGATAACATTGATAAGAATTCTGTCAGCCAATATTTTGCCTAAGTATTCACACAGAAACTCCTACTTTAAAAAAAAAAACCCGTAAGGAAGAAGCATTGGGTGTTTTGGACAAATAGTTTTAAAATTGTAGTTAATCCCACTCATTGGCCTTTGCTTCAACTCTTTGAGATACGAGAGAGTTTTGGAAACTCTGCACTGCTCCCATTGAATTGATGTAAGTAAGGAAAGCCCTCATTACCCAGATGATAAGGCAACGATCTTTGCCTTATCATCTGCGAAAAAAATGTAAGATTTAAGCACTTCTTTAAATTAAATGCTTGAATTTTCATCTTCGACTTTCGCCGAACAAAAAATTAATTTTAAATTTTCGTTTTGGTTTTGCAGGACACGCTGGTATTTTGCTTAGCATCTGCTCAGAAGGATCAGATAGTTCATCGTCTTCGGATTAACTTTCTCACCGTTCTCTGTACTGAGAGCTGTTCAATCATTGACGGAGATCAAAACAGATTTCAAGTGAAAAGTATTCGAGTTTTAAAACGATGCACTTGTGCCAGGTAATTCTTGGCTCCAATCTGTGCGTTAAGTATTTCAGAGTGGATCAATGCCGGGGATGTTTTGAGCTGAGAGTTCTTTTTTTGTTGTTGTTGCAATTTATGTGTTGTACGGTTTAGTTTGGAGATGCAGCATGGAAACTGGCCCTTGACCCCACGGAGTCAAAGCCAGCCAGCGATCACCTACTGGCAGATCAGCACATCATGGTGGCGCAGCGGTAGAGTTGCCGCCTTAAACCCCTGTCCCACTGTACGAGTTCATTCCAAGAGTTCTCCCGGGTGCCCTGATTCGAGCTCAGAGATTTATGGTAATGGCCACTCGTCGGTACTCGGGGCTCTCGTGGACATTTTTCATCATGTTCAAAAATCTTCACGAGTCTTCCCGTGCTTACCTGCCGTTAGCGTGTCTTCCCGAGTACCTGCCATTAGTGCTATGAGACGCCCCCGAGCTCCGACGAACCCAACGTTCATTCTCCGTGCTTACGACAAGTTTGATTTTTTTTAAACTCGGGAGAGCTCTGGGAATGAACCCGTACCGTGTGACAGGGCTATTACAGCGCCAGAGACTCAGGATCGATCCTGACTACGGGTGCTGTCTGTACGGTGTTTGCACTTTCTGCCCGTGACCTGCGTGAGTTTTTCTCCGGGTGCTCCGGTTTCCTCCCACACTCCAAAGACGTGTAGGTTTGTAGGAGTTAAATTGTTGATATTGAATGGCGGTTCTCCGGGTGCTACCGGTATTGCGTACCTCCCACACTCCAGAGAAAGACTGACGTGTAGGTCTTTGTAGGTTAATTGGCTCTCTAGAATTTAGGAGAAAATATGTAAATTGTTATTCAAAAACGAGGTTGAATAAATGTTATCCAAACGTCTCTCCCAGATGCGATAAATGTTTGTTTCAAAACGCTAATATAACACATTCATTTGTAGGATGTGCAAAGTTGAATAAATTTTGGAGCGATATATTTGATATATTTACAAAGCTTTTCAAGTCCAGAATAGAACCTAAAACGGAATGGATTATATTTGGAATAATCGTAGAAGATATCAATTTAAATAAAGACCAAAATGCTTTTTTTTAATTATGGGGTAATAATTGGAAAGAAATTGATACTTAAGTTTTGGAAAAATGCAACCATACCAACTGTTAAAATGTGGATTAGGAATATGTTGGACATAGCACGCCTTGAAGAAATGAGACTCCGACTAATAGATAAATATGACCAATTCTTAAGGAGTTGGTCTCCTATCATCGACTTTTTGGAATCATGTGATGCAGTGGTACCGTAAAGATTGCTGATTTCAGTTCATGACGCGGATAGATCTACATCTCCGAATAAAGATTTCAAAATTTCTCTTTTAAGGGGCCTTCTCTCCTATTTCTACTTTCCACTTTTTTTTTTTTTTTATATATACACACTTCACGTTTTTCTATTCTCTACCATCTATTTTTCCTTTTTTTCCCCTTTCTATTGTTTTCTTTTTCTTGTCTTGCTTACTTCCTTCTTATAACATAAAACTAGAGGTTGTACATGGAATGGATTACGGTATGACATAGTTGGCATCTAAAATTAGGTTCCACTGTACTGTTTTGTACTGTATTAACTTCTAATCAAATAAACAAAAAAAAACACAAAAAAATTGTAAATTGTCCCCAGTGTGTGTAGGATGGTGTTAGTGCGCGGGGATCGCTGGTCGGCGCGGACTCGGTGGGCCGAAGGACCTGTACTGCGCCATATCTCTCAACTAAACTAAACCCGTTATGACTAAACAGTCGGAAATGTTTTTCTCATGACGGAAATGTCAGATGATAGAAGGGTGAGAGGGGCAAGGTTTAAAGGTGATGAGTGGGGAAAATCTCTTTACACAGATGGTGAGTTCTTGGAATGTGATACCAAGATGGCGGTGGTAGCAACTAGGGTGATATATAATGGGCTTAAGATAGGCATGTGGATATGTAAGGAATGGAGGGATATGGATCTTGTTCAGGCAGAGGAGATTAGTTGAACTTGGCATTGTGTTTGATGCAGACACTAAACTTTATTTTTGGATAGCACAACAAATTACCTTATACGATACCTAAACCACCGCAGGTTCGATCCTTGTATCTGCCCTTCAGCCTCGTGCAAAGCACATCAGACTTGACCAAAATGGCCTAACAATATATGAGTCCTTACTAAATTTTGGTGCTGTGGCCAGGATTAACATACTCGCCTAAAAAAATTGCCTAAGTGGGACACGCTCTTAACTCAGCGGGACAGACAGCATCTTTGTAGAGATGGAATGGGTGACGTTTCGGGTCGAGACACTTCTACAGACCAATTGCAATATTGGTGAGAGTTTTAGCATACGTATCTACAACATTAAAGGCGAGCACGCTAGATTTATTTTTATTTGTAATTCCATGCTCCAAGCCAAGATAGAAGTTGCCAGTGGATACAAGGAACTGCAGATGCTGGTTTGTAAAAGAAAAAACCCACAAAAGTGCTGGAGTAACTCAGTGGGTCAGGCAGCATCTCTGGAGAACATGGGCAGAGACATAGAGGCATACAGCATAGAAACAGGCCGAATTTGCCCACAGCGACCAACATGCCCCATCTACACTAGTCCCACCTAGTTCAGCTTACAGCCACCTGTAGAATGAAAAGGTACAGTGATAAGGTTTTTATTGCGCGCTGACCAGTCAGCTGAAAGACTATACATGATTACAATCGAGCCATCCACAGTGTTCAGAAAAAGGGAATAACATTTAGTACAATATAAAGTCCAGTGAAGTCCAATTATAGATCATCTGAGGGTCACCAATGAGGTAGATAGTAGCTCAGGACCGCTCTCTAGTTGGTGATAGAATGGTTCAGTTGACTGTGTCTGGCCCATATTCCTCTAAACCTGTCCTATCCATGTACCAGTCTAAATGTTTTTTAAACATTGTGATAGTTCCTGCTTCAATACCTCCGCTGGCAGCTCATTCCGTACACCCACCACCCTCTGTGTAAAAAGGTTGCCCCTCAGGCTCCTATTAAAACTTTCCCCATCTCACCTTAAACCTATGTCCACTTGTTCCTGATTCCCCTACTCTGGGTAAAAGTCTAAGGTAGACGAAATTGCTGGAGAAACTCAGCGGGTGAGGCAGCATCTATGGAGAGAAGGAATAGGCGACGTTTCGGGTCGAGACCCTTCTTCAGACTGATGTCGGGGAGGGGGGGGGGTCGGGTAAAAGAAAGGAAGAGGTGGAGACAGTGGGCTTGTGGGGGAGCCGGGAAGGGGAGGGGAAGGCGGGAGAAAGCAAGGACTACCTGAAATTGGAGAAGCCAATGTTCATACCGCTGGGGTGTAAACTACCCAAGCGAAATATGAGGTGCTGCTCCTCCAATTTGCGTTGGGGTTCACTCTGGCCATGGAAGAGGCCCAGGACAGAAAGGTCGGATTCGGAATGGGAGGGGGAGTTGAACATCTACCCGATCTATTCCTTTCATGATTTAATACACCTCTATAAGATCACCTCCTGCTCTCCAAGGAATAAAGTCTGAGCTCTCCCTATAGCTCAGACCCTCGAGTCTTGGCAACATCCTCGTTAATCTGCTCTATGGAAGGTGACGTTTCGGATCGGGAACCTTCTTCAGACTTGTATCGTTTTTGTCCATTGATACTTTCCAGATGTGATTTAGTTTCACCCGAAAGAACTTTGAAAGCTCTGAAGAAAGGTCTCGACCCGAAAACGTCACCCGTTCCGACACTGGTGATGCGTGAGTTACTCCAGCATTTTTTTTGTCTGTCTTCGGAACAAAACTCCAGTTTGCTAACTGCTGCACTCGAGCAAGTTGGGAGCAGGTCCAAGCACAAAATCCCAATAGCCTGTCCCACATGAGAAGAGCTTGCTGCAAATATGATCCAGGCATAATGTTTCTTGGCAGACCCACCGCACGTTTATCCAGATGAAAACTGTAGTCGGCACATGTTTCGGTGAGCTTTTAGCGTTAGCGTGAGAGCACCTCTTTAAAGGAGAAAAGATACAGAGAGGGGGCGGATAATTATTCCATCCCACGGCCAAAGAGCGGAGGTTTAAACAAGGAATGGAGGGGCTTGTAGATTGTCGCTATTTGGATGTTTACTTGTGGGTGTCGCATAGTTGACTGTCGTTCAAGCTCATCGTCCAAAACCATGAGCGGCAGGTGTTACGGTTTAACGCGATGGGGTTTTTTTAAAAATATATATTTTTATTTATTAGAAGCAAATGTATGGTTGCACAAAGAACTGTAGATGCTGGTTTAGACCAAAGAGAGAGAGAGTCACAAAGTGCTGCAGTAACTCAACGGGTTGGGCAGCGTCTCTGGAGAAAACGGAGGGGGTGCTGTTTTCAGGGGTCGGGTCGGAACTCTTCTTCGGACTGAAAGTAGAGTGGGGGGTGGGTGGGGAGGGGAGGGGGAAACTAAAGGCTATTAATTCCCAGAACAAATCAGAGCCGGGAACAGATGTCCACAGAAAGGTGGAGCCCAAAATGTCCCATTGTTAGAGACAAAACATGTCAAATTCTTAAAGGATTGGACAGGATAGATGTAGGATAAAAAACTTCCCGATGTTGGGGGAGTCCAGAACCAGAGGTCACAGTTTAAGAATAAGGGGGAGGCCATTTAGGACTGAGATGAGGAAAAACGTCTTCACCCAGAGAGTTGTGAATCTGTGGAATTCTCTGCCACAGAAGGCAGTGGAGGCCCATTCGCTGTATTTCAAGAGAGAGTTAGATTTAGCTCTTAGGGCTAACGGAATCAAGTGATATGGGGAGAAGTCAGGAACGGGGTACTGATTTTAGATGATCAGCCATGATCACATTGAATGGCGGTGCAGACTCGAAGGGCTGAATGCCCTACTCCTGCACCCATTATCTATGTTTCTATGTTTCTAAATATACAATAATCTGCATGTACTATGTTTACATATTCTGTTGTGCTGCAGCAAGTAAGAATTTCATTGTCCTATCTGGGACACATGACAATCAAACACTCTAGACTCTTGACTCTTGAAGGAGAGAGAGAATGCAGGTGTAACTTTCAGTCTGAAGAAGGGTCCCGACCCAAAACGTCACCCATCCTTTTTCACCCAAGGAGCAGCCTGAGTTACTCCAGCACTTTGACAATAGACAATAGGTGCAGGAGTAGGCCATTCGGCCCTTCGAGCCAGCATTGCCATTCAATTTGATTATGGCTGATCATCCACAATCAGTACCCCGTTCTTGCCTTCTCCCCATATCCCCTGACTCCGCTATCCTTAAAAGCCCTATCTAGCTCTACTATCCAGAGAACCAGCCTCTACCGCCCTCTGAGGCAGAGAATTCCACAGACTCACAACTCTGTGTGTGAAAAAGTGTTTCCTCGTCACCGTTCTAAATGGCTTACCCCTTATTCTTAAACTGTGCGGCCCCTGGTTCTGGACTCCACTAAAATCGGGAACATGTTTCCTACCTCTAGCGTGTCCAAACCCTCAATAAGAATCCCTCTCATCCTTCTAAACTCCAGCGTGTACAAGAGTTTGTGTCTATCTTCGGTGAAAACCAGCATCTGCAGTTCCTTCTCGCAGGTTGGTTTTAACACTGAACGGTAATGGGTTCGTTGGATGTTCGATGCAGAGGTTTATTTTGGCAGATTGGAAAAGATGAATGATCTGAGGGCAGGTGGCGCTGTCGTTCTGTGACTGGAGAAGCTCAGAACCACACTCGCTGTGAGAGGCGAGAGAGCGATCGAAAACAGAGGGTCTTCCACGGAGGGTCCTCCAGTAACTTCCGAAAGGGCGGATTTTAAAATGCTTCAGTCAGTCAGCTGAGGCACAGGGACTGAGCTCTCTGTGGAAACTGCAGCGAGAGGGACTGAAGATTAAAGTCAACAAATCGCAGAGACTGACTAAAAGTTTTCAGGTTGTCATGCTGATTTTTTTGTTTCAAGGAGTGAACTGCCAAAGATGATTGTGAAACAGAAAAGTCCCCGAGCAGCTGGAACCAATTAAAAGACATGTTTTGGAGTCTTTGGTTCTGATCATTTTTAAATTATGGCCTTAAGTAAGCTGGCTCGAAAGATAACTGGAATGTTTTATCGGCTGATTTCACGTGAAATATATTGTTCTCTCCATCTGCCAGCTCCTCTGTGTATGATCTGTCCTGAATCTCTTGTGGAAACATGTTTGAGAAACTATAAATCACTACCGTTCCTCCCATCCCAAATCCCGTCTCCTCCTTCCCCTCTCATGTTTGAGAGATGGGCAGTCCATCACACAGACCACACTCCCCACCATTGTAGATGTAGCCCAGTCCATCACACAGACCACACTCCCCACCATTGTAGATGTAGCCCAGTCCATCACACACAGACCACACTCCCCACCATTGAAGATAGCCCAGTCACACAGACCACACTCCCCACCATTGTAGATGTAGCCCAGTCCATCACACACACCACACTCCCCACCATTGTAGATGTAGCCCAGTCCATCACACACACCACACTCCCCACCATTGTAGATGTAGCCCAGTCCATCACACAGACCACACTCCCACCACCATTGTAGATGTAGCCCAGTCCATCACACACACCACACTCCCACTGACTCCATCTACATTTCACGCTACCTCAGAAAAGCAGCCACAAAATCAAAGACTTGTCCCATCCCGGTTATTCCTTCATCTCCCTGCCTCCTTCAGGCAAGAGGTACAGAAGCTTGAAAGCATGCCCCACCAGACTCAGGAATAGCTTCTTCCCCTCTGTTATCAGGCTTCTTTAAGCTAGGATCCTTCCATTAGCTAGGGTACTGTCCGATTCACCTCTACCCCATTGCGGACATTGGTCTCTGGAACTGATGTGCTACAATGCTGAGAACTCTGTATCTTCCCCTTTGTTCTACCTAATGTACTGGAGTTTGGCTTGATTCTATTTATGTTTAGTATTCATAAAGAATAGGCTTAAAATTAGGCCATTCGGCCCATCAAGTCTACTCCGCCATTCGATCATGGCTGATCTATCTCTCCATGCTAACCCCATTCTCCTGCCTTCTCCCCATAACCTCTGACACCCGATTTAATCAGGTATTATCTCCTCTGGTTGGATAGCATGCAAAACATAGATTGGGCAAGTAGGGCCGAAGGGTCTGTTTCCACACTGTACGACTATGACTCTCTCCCTGTCCTCCAGAAATGCTGTCTGGCTCGCTCTGGAGTGAAGGGGGAAACCAGAGCTCCTGGAGAAAACCCACGCAGGTCACAGGGAGAAGGCACAAACTCAGTGCACACAGCACCTGACGTCAGGACCCGGGTCTCTGGCGCTGTGAGGCAGCAACTCTACTGCTGCGCCACCGTGCTGCCCTGGCAGCACACGTGCTTGCTAGAATTTAGGAGATTGAGGGGGGGATCTTATAGAAGCTTACAAAATTCTTAAGGGGTTGGACAGACTAGAGGCAGGAAGATTATTCCCGATGTTGGAAAAGTCCAGGGCAAGGGGTCACAGTTTAAGGATAAGGGGGAAACCCTTTTGGACCGAGATGAGAAAAAACAAATTCACACAGAGAGTGGTGAATCTCTGAAACTCTCTGCCACAGAAGGTAGTTGAGGCCACAGTTCATTGGCTATATTTAAGAGGGAGTTAGATGTGGCCCTTGTGGCTAAAGGGATCAGGGGGTATAGAGAGAAGGCAGGTACAGGATACTGAGTTGGATGATCAGCCATGATCATATTGAATGGCGGTGCAGGCTCGAAGGGTTGATTGGCCTCTACTCCTGCGCCTATTTTCTATGTTTCTATGTTTCTATGTGACTGTGGTAGCAAGTCTTGTGTTGGGGTTTTGTGAATATTAGGCCAAGAAGCGAGCGGGCAAGATCATCTCTGACCCCTCTCACCCTGGCCACAAACCCTTTGTATCACTTCCCTCTGGAAGGCGCCTCCGGACTGTCAAAGCTGTCACAGCCAGACACAAAAACGTTTTTTATTTACGAGTAGTAACTCTACTCAACAGCCAAAAATCTGTAGCCTCCCTTTGATCTGGTATTTTGTTGGTTGATCAATAGTGTTTTATCATTAATGTTTAATTATCATTAATGTTTAATGTTTTCTGAGTCATTCGTAACAGTCACTGTATGTCATGTTGTTACTTGTGGGTGGAGCACCAAGGCAAATTCCTTGTATGTGAATACTTGGCCAATAAACTTACTTACTTACTTGCTTAGGCATCGACTTTCCTGCTGTTTAACGGGAAAATACCCGAGTGGCACATCAATCTATCGGCCACCGTCTGCATGAAGTGGGTGGTGAAGATAATACCATTTTCAGTCAATGCTTTGGTGCGGATTAATCTTCAACTTTAAGATTAACATGCATCGACAGCCTGCACAGACAGTTGCAAAATCAGAATCAAATTAAATGCAAAATACCAGTGCTGGGACTTTAGATTCTTGCCGAATAGCTTACTCCAAATTAAACTCGAATCCGAATTCAAGTGATCCACATGCGAAAACAGGCTTCAGATAAAAAATTGCATTTAGCAATCGTTTTATATTTAAATAGATTACAAAATGAGGAAGGTGGGATGGGATTGAGCTCGCAGAAGGTTACGTGGAAGATATGGGGCCTGTCCCACTTGGCCGTCGTTTGCGCGTAATTTACGTGACATCGTTTGCACGTCACGACGCACGTAGTGACACGCACGTGATGGTGCGCATTACACGCGCATGGTGCGTGGTGACATAGGCAGTGATTTTTGGATGTACAAAATCTTCGTGCGCCATCTGCCAAGTGGGACAGGCCCTTAACTGTTGCTGGAGTGCAGGGATTAATATATCATAAAAGGTTTCTTAGTATGGGAAATTTTGCCCGAGTAATTTCTGACAGTGGCTACAAAAATGGGCTGAAGAACAGGAGTGAGTAGGTCAACATACGATAAGCGCTTGTTGGCACTGGGCATGTGCTCACTGGAAATTAGAATAATGGGGAGGTCCTCAGTGAAACTTACCGAATAGTGAAAGTGATAATTGTTCGTTTCTAAGTTTCCCCCAGTCTAGTTTCAGTAAAAACACTGAATCAAGCACTTGAAACAACTACATTTTATTTTACCAAAAGCGCGTTACAGATCAACTACTGTACCTATCCCACCGCGGGTTCGATCCTCGTGTCTGCCTGTTCAAGCCCTCTAGTCCTCGCTCAGACAGAGACACTCCAGAAGTTCATGCAGTCCCAAGCGCTCTCCCAGAAGATCAACGCTGAGTCTCATGATCATGGACATATATGTCCCAGGACCTCGAAGGGTTGAACCATACGGGGGTAGCCTCTTAATAACCCAATTACTGATATCGAACAACCCCATAGGACTTTCCCCTAACCCAATAATACAACAGCTCAATACATTGTATTCACAACGGACTTCGTAAGGAAGCCAACTTAGAAACATTTACCGTGATCTACAGCAAACCCAGACAAGGCTCAATACCTCATCCAATCAACACTCAGCAATGTCAAACTCTGCAACATTATTTACAATTATTTACAAGGTGTTTGTCTGGTTTGCAGCCATCCAATCCATTCTATGTATTTTGCACCTAATTGACAGGGTTTTCAGATGTTCCCATTTTTTGCTTGCAAATTGTATCTAAGCTCCAGACACACTGGCACTTCTTCGCAGCTTGTCCCAGCTCTGCAGAGAGCAATTCTAATTTGTCCAAACCTCCCAGCAACCCTGAAACTTCACCCCATTTTGAAGTCCTAGTTGCTCCAATTTAGCCAGGATTAACAAAAGGCCTGGATAGAGTGGATGTGGAGAGGACGTTTCCACTAGTGGGAGAGTCTGGGACGAGAGGTTATAGCCTCAGATTTAAAGGATGTTCTTTAAGGAAAGAGAAGAAGGGAAATTTCTGTATTCAGAGGGTGTGGAATTCTTTGCCACAGACGGCAGTGGAGGCCAAGCCAGTGGATATTTTTAAGGCAGAGATAGATAGATTCTTGATGAGTACGGGTGTCAGAGGTTATGAGGAGAAGGCAGGAGAATGGGGTTGAGAGGGAGAGATAGATCAGTCGTGATTGAATGGGAGAGTAGACTCGATGGGCTGAATGGCCTAATTCAACTCCTACTCCTTATGACTTTATGACTTTGTGAGCACACAGTGGGGCAGCGCGGTGGTGCAGCAGGTGGAGCTGCTGCCTGACAGAGCTCGAGGCTCAGGTTCGATCCTGACCTCGGGTGCTGTCAAGCCGCTGTGAACTCAGCCCAGCCCATTGCACAAACCTACCTCAGCTCAGTTCAGTTTCAGTTCAGCTTATTGTCACGTGTACAGTGAAAAGATTTGGTCGCGGACTATCCCGTAAACGGAAAGATAATACGCGATTACAACCGAGCCACCACAGACCAGTGATCCCCGCACATTAACCCCATCTAATGCACACTAGGGACAATTTCAACATTCATACCAAGCCAATTAATCTACAAACCTGTACGTCTTTGGAGTGTGGGGATGAACTGAATTTCCTCGAGAAAACCATGCAGGTCACGGGGGGAACGTACAAACTCTGTCTCCGCAAGGCCACCAGCACCGTCAAGGACCAGTCTCATCCCAGTCATCTTGTGATCCTTTTTGGATAGCAGGGCATTGTAGACGATGCACAGACCATCACATCAAACAAGTTCACTTCCATTGTGTTTAAGAAGGAACTGCAGATGCTGGAAAATCGAAGTTACACAAAAATGCTGGTGAAACTCAGCGGGTGCAGCAGCATCTATGCAGTGAAGGAGATAGGCAACGTTTCGTCCCGAAACGTTGCCTATCTCCTTCGCTCCATAGATGCTGCTGCACCCGCTGAGTTTCTCCAGCATTTTTGATTACCTCCCTTCCATTGTCTCCATCTACACCTCACGCTGCCTCGGCAAGGCCAGCAACATCATCAAGGACCAGTCTCACCCCCGGCCACTCCCTCTTCTCCCCTCTCCCATCGGGCACGAGGCACAGAAGTGTGAAAACGCACCCTTCCAGATTCAGGGACAGTTTCTTCCCGGCTGCTATCGGACAATGGAACCATCCTATTGATGTTGCCATCACTTTGCCACCTCTTATAAATCTTAATTGGTTTGCCTCAATGCAAAATAATTCTCGATGTCTTTGGAGCAGTGGAAAAGTACAAGATGTTTTCTGTGCTGTAAACACAGGCTAAGTACACAAATGAACAATTTTGGGTAACAACATCCCCTTCCCACACACACTCACCCACCCACCATTTCTTTTAGTTTTGCTTTCGTTTAGTTTAGAGATACAGCGCGGAAACAGGCCCTTCGGCCCACCAAACATGGTGACGAAAACAGAAGACGATACTCTAAATGTGGCCTCACCAAGTCAAGTCAAGACAAATCAAGTTTATTTGTCACAAGATGTGCAGTGAAATGAAAGTGGCAATGCCTGCGGAGTGTTCAACAAACTGTAGAACGGAATAGAACAGAAGCAGTATTTACATGTTAGAGAAAAAAAACAGCAATTTTAAAAAGACCCAACACAACAGTAAATTGGAACAGTAAATTAGTCCCTAGTGAGATAAGAGTTTACAATCCGAATATAACACCTAATATAACTGCAACAACCTTCCAACTTCTATACTCAAGACTGTTGAAGGCCAATGTGCCGAAATGAAGGTAAATCTCTGCAAACCTATCGTGCTTTAATTTGACTTTGTTTGGTTTCGTTTTTAGTTCAGAGATACAGCACGGAAACAGGCCCTTCGGCCCATCTGGTCCGCGCCGACCAACGATCCCCGCACATTAACACTATCCTACACCCACTAGATTCAGATTCAGATTCAGATTCAATTTTAATTGTCATTGTCAGTGTACAGTACAGAGACAACGAAATGCATTTAGCATCTCCCTTGAAGAGCGACATAGCAAACTATTTGAATTAAAAAAAAAAAAAGTGTCCGGGGGGGGGGGTGTGGTGATTGGCAGTCACCGAGGTACGTTGTTGAGTAGAGTGACAGCCGCCGGAAAGAAGCTGTTCCTCGACCTGCTGGTCCGGCAACGGAGAGACCTGTAGCGCCTCCCGGATGGTAGGAGGGTAAACAGTCCATGGTTGGGGTGAGAGCAGTCCTTGGCGATGCTGAGCGCCCTCCGCAGACAACGCTTGCTTTGGACAGACTCAATGGAGGGGAGCGTGGAACCGGTGATGCGTTGGGCAATTTTCACCACCCTCTGCAATGCCTTCCGGTCGGAGACAGAGCAGTTGCCATACCATACTGTGATGGAGTTGGTAAGGATGCTCTCGATGGTGCAGCGGTAGAAGTTCACCAGGATCTGAGGAGACAGATGGACCTTCTTCAGTCTCCTCAGGAAGAAGAGACGCTGATGAGCCTTCTTGATTTAGAGATCTATGGACAATTTTTACATTTACCAAGCCAATTAACCTACAAACCTGCACGTCTTTGGAGTGTGGGAGGAAAGCGAAGATCTTGGAGAAAACCCACGTAGGTCACGGGGAGAACGTACAAACTGCGTACAGACAACGCCCATAGTCAGGATCGAACCCGGGTCTCCGGCGCTGCATTCGAGGTACGGCAGCGACTCTACCGCTGTGTCACCATGCCGACTGGTATTTATATGGTGTATTACCTGATCTGTTTGGAGTGCATCCACGACAAAGGTTTTCAATGTGCCTCAGGACACGTGCCAATAGTATACTTAAACCTAACTGTTTGAAGAATGAGGAATATCTGCTGGGTGAGAAACTGAGTTATTGTTAGATGGCGGCACGGTGGTGCACAAGTAGGGTTGTGGACTAATGTTCCTGTCCCACTTAGGAAACCTGAACGGAAACCTCTGGAGACTTTGCGCCCCACCCAAGGTTTCCGTGCAGTTCCTGGAGGTTACAGGTGGTTGCTGGAGGTTGCAGGTAGTGGAAGCAGGTAGGGAGACTGACAAAAACCTCCGGGAACCGCACGGAAACCTTGGGTGGGATGCATAGTCCACAGAGGTTTACGTTCAGGTTTTCTAAGTGGGACAAGGGCATTACAGCCCTTACAGCGCCAGAGACCCGGGTTCGATCTTGCCTACGGGTGCTGTCTGTGCGGAGTATGTAGGTTCTCCCCATGACCTGCATGGGTTTTCTCCGGGTGCTCCAGTTTCCTCCCACACTCCAACGATGTGCAGGTTTGTAGGTGAGTTGTGTAACAAGGAACTGCAGATGCTGGTTTAAACCGAAAAGACACAAAATGTTGGCGTAACTCAGCGGGGTTCCATTGAGTTACAAATGGGCAGGTTAATTGACTTGGTATAAAATGTAAACATCGTCCCTTGTGTATGTAGGATAGTGTTGATGCGCGGGGATCGCGGGTCGGCACGGACTCGGTGGGCCGAAGGGCCTGTTTCCGTGCTGTATCTCTCAACCTGAAAAAAAAAAGCTATGACCCTCCGTCAGAATTGGAGAGATAAGAATATTTTTTAATTGTTAGGAGTAGGGCCTGTCCCACTTACATGATTTTTTCGGCGACTGCCGGCACCCGCCATAGCCTCGGGAGGTTACTGAAAATTTTCAACGTGTTGAAAATCCAGCGGCGACTAGATAAAGGTGCGACTCTTTGGGCGACTACTCACAACCGTACAGGCTTCACCCCGCGACATGTCACCTGTATGGTGGTGAGCAGTCGCCCAAAGAGTTGTACCTTTTTCTGGTCACCGCTGGATTTTCAACATGTTGAAAATTTTCGGCAACCTGCTTGTGACTATGATGGGTGCTGGCAAGTCACCGAAAAAAATCACGTCAGTGGGACAGGCCCTTTTGGGGCAGAGAATACAAAAGAAAAATTCTGTCATGGGATGTCGACGAAGACTGGTGGAATAGGGATGATCACTGGAGTAGGAGGAAGGTTCAGCACATGAGATGCAGATGAGAAATGACAGGGGAAACCTTCAAGCGATATTACTTTGACCGTATTGCAGCATGCATGACAAAACCTCTGTTCCCTTTCCCTTCCTGTTCATCATCCCCACTTCAAATAATCTTGAGATGTGAAGCAGGTTCTTGAAGTGCAGTGTTTAATGAGGATGGCACCCAATATCAAGGCGTTGGCCTGATTCCACAAACTAATGGAGGAAGGGTGTTCTGAAAGGGTAGGAATAGCAGAGAAGACGCAAGAAAGCCATTTATTGTGAGGTGTCAACGTCGTAAAGATCTATCTAACACTTTAGAGAGCAAAAGCACCCTGTTCTCAAAGCATAACACAAGTCTATCATAACCTCAATGCAGATGAATGTATCCGATCTATATGTTACTAAAGCATATTGAGTTAG
This sequence comes from Leucoraja erinaceus, assembly GCF_028641065.1. Classification (NCBI taxonomy): domain Eukaryota; kingdom Metazoa; phylum Chordata; class Chondrichthyes; order Rajiformes; family Rajidae; genus Leucoraja; species Leucoraja erinaceus. Next base: position 33,412,767 of record NC_073398.1, on the reverse strand, counting down.
CAATATGTGGGCGGGCACGGTGGTGCAGCGGTAGAGTTGCTGCCTTACAGCGCTTGGAGCCCTGGAGACCCGGGTTCGATCCTGACCACGGGTGCTGTCTGTACGTTCTCCCCGTAGGTTTTCGCCGAGATCTTCGGTTTCCTCCCACACTCCAAAGACGTACAGGTTTGTAGGTTAATTGGCTTAGCATTTGTGCAAATTGGCCCTAGTGTGTGTAGGATAGTGTTAATGTGCAGGGATCGCTGGTCGGCGCGGACTCGGTGGGCCAAAGGGCCTGTTTCCGCTCTGTATCTCTAAACTAAACTAAAATAATGTATTTAACAGAGCAAAAATATATTGTTAGTTGTTTGAGATAGTGTGTTGTCAATTTAACGTAGCAAATACTATATATAGGAAGTAACTGCAGATGCTGGTTTCAACTGAAGGTAGACACAAAATGCTGGAGTAACTCAGTGAGACAGAGAGCATCTCATGGAGAGAAGGAATGGGTGGCGTTTTGGGTCGAGACTTCTCATTTATCACGTCACCCATTCCTTCCCTCTAGAGATGCTGCCTGTCCCACTAAGTTAGTCCAGCATTTTGTGTGTTAGTACTGTACATAGTTTAGTTTAGTTTATTCTTTATTATTGTCATATGTACCGATGTACAGTGAAATGCTTTTGTGTGCTATGAGCAGCACAAACATGTACCATACCATTAAAATAGCATAAGCATAATGTTCTTTACATGACAAACCTTACCAAACCTAAAATATATTTATACAATGCAGAGATAAAGCTTCATGCTTTTAACATTGCCAAAGTTCATCACACACACAACATAGCAAATATATAACATGCAATTAGAGTCATAGAGTGATACAGTGTGAAAACAGGCCCTTCAGCCAAACTTGCCCACAATGATCAACAATGTCCCATCTACACTAGTCCAACCTGCCCGCATTTGGTCCATATCCCTCTGAACCTGTCCTATCCATGTACCTGTCTAACTGTTTCTTAAATGTTGGGATAGTCACTGCCTCAACTGCCTCCTATGGCAGCTTGTTCTATACATCTACCATCCTTTGTTTGAAAAAGTACCCCTTCAGATTCCGATTAAATCTTTTCCCCTTCAATTTAAAATTAACATGGCTAATTATGTTGTGCCTTTAACGTAACAAATTTTGTACGTTGGGATCTAAATACTACAAGAATTCTTCGTACCTGCAGCGTATTAAAATATGTAATGTGGCTATAGCACTGCAAAAATTATCATGCATTTACAGTGGCTTGCAAAAGTATTCATACCCCTTGAAATTTTCCACATTTTGTCACGTTACAACCACAAACGTAAATGTATTTTATTGGGATTTTATGTGATAGACCAACACAAAGTGGTGCATAATTGTGAAGTGGAAGGAAAATGATACATGGTTTTCAAATTTTTTTACAAATAAAAAACTGAAAAGTGTGGCGTGCAAAAATATTCAGCTCCCTTTACTCTGATACCCCTAAATAAAATCCAGGGCAACCAATTACCTTCAGAAGTCACCTAATTAGTAAATAGAGTCCACTTGTGTGTAATCTAATCTCAGTATAAATACAGCTGTTCTGTGAAGGCCTCAGAGGTTTGTTAGAGAACAATAGTGACAAACAGCATCATGAAGCCCAAGGAACACACTAGACAGGTCAGGGATAAAGTTGTGGAGAAGTTTAAAGCAGGGTTAGGTTATAAAAAAATATCCCAAGCTTTGAACATCTCACGGAGCACTGTTCAATCCATCATCCGAAAATGGAAAGAGTATGGCACAACTGCAAACCTACCAAGACATGGCCGTCCACCTAAACTGACAGGCCGGGCAAGGAGAGCATTGATCAGAGAAGCAGCCAAGAGGCCCATGGTTACTCTGGAGGAGCTGCAGAGATCCACAGCTCAGGTGGGAGAATCTGTCCACAGGACAACTATTAGTCGTGCACTCCACAAATCGGGCCTTTATGGAAGAGTGGCAAGAAGAAAGCCATTGTTGAAAAAAAGCCATAAGAAATCCCGTTTGCAGTTTGCCACAAGCCATGTGGGGGACACAGCAAACATGTGGAGGAAGGTGCTCTGGTCAGATGAGACCAAAATTGAAGTTTTTGGCCTAAATGCAAAACGCTATGTGTGGCGGAAAACTAACACTGCACATCATCCTGAACACACCATCCCCACTGTGAAACATGGTGGTGGCAGCATCATGCTGTGTGGATGCTTTTCTTCAGCAGGGACAGGGAAGCTGGTCAGAGTTGATGGGAAGATGTATGGAGCCAAATACAGGGCAATCTTGGAAGAAAACCTGTTAGAGTCTGCAAAAGACTTGAGACTGGGGCGGAGGTTCACCTTCCAGCAGGACAACGACCCTAAACATACAGCCAGAGCTACAATGGAATGGTTTAGATCAAAGCATATTCATGTGTTAGAATGGCCCAGTCAAAGTGCAAACCTAAATCCAATTGAGAATCTCTGGCAAGACTTGAAAATTGCTGTTCACAGACGCTCTCCATCCAATCTGACTGAGCTTGAGCTATTTTGCAAAGAAGAATGGGCAAAAATTTCAGTCTCTAGATGTGCAAAGCTGGTAGAGACATACCCCAAAAGACTTGCAGCTGTAATTGCAGCGAAAGGTGGTTCTACAAAGTATTGACTCAGGGGGGCTGAATACTTTTGCACGCCACACTTTTCATTTTTTTATTTGTAAAAAAATTTGAAAACCATGTATCATTTTCTTTCCACTTCACAATTATGCACCACTTTGTGTTGGTCTATCACCTAAAATCCCAATAAAATACATTTACGTTTGTGGTTGTAACGTGACAAAATGTGGAAAAGGTCAATGGGTATGAATACTTTTGCAAGCCACTGTAACAGAGCAATGTTATGTATCTGTGCAGGAAAGAACTGCAGATGCTGTGTTAAATCGAAGGTAGACACAAAATGCTGGAGTAACTCAGCAGGACAGGCAGCATCTCTGGAGAGAAGGAATGGGTGACATTTCGGGTCGAGACCCTTCTTCAGTCTGAAGATGGATCTCGACCCGAAACGCCACCCATTCCTTCTCTCCAAAGATATGTGTCTTCCAGGTGACGGTAGCAAAAATATATCATGCGTTTTCATAAAACTAAAATGGAGCAATTGTTAACAGAAGAAAAATATATTAATCCCTTAATGCTACATTGCTCCCACACACTGCGAAAAATGTGATCATAATGTAGCAAAAATTTATTGTGCTTTACCCAAGAAACAAAGAAATAGTAATTTAAACATAGAAAAAAAATGTTTCGTGAAATTAATGTCGCAAAAAGATTTTGTTACCTGCGGGTAGCAAAATTAGATCATGCTTTTAACATAAAGATAATGCTTCACAGGCTTAACAAAGCAAAAATGTATTGTGATTTTAACACCGCAAAACATTACTGTGAATTTAGCAGATTAAAGCTATCTCAAACCCTTAACAACGTGAAATATATTGTGCCTCTAATTAGAAAAAAATGTACTGTCCAATTAAGAGAACATTTATGTCAAATATGATTAGCTGCTTAATGGATAACATTTGACACTGAAACTTTGGACGCTGGCAGTCTGAAGAAGGGTCTTGACCCGGAAACGTCACCCATTCCTTCTCTCCGGAGATGCTGCCTGTCCCGCTGAGTTACACCAGCATTTTGTGTCCATCTTCGGTTTAAACCGGCATCTGCAGTTCCTTCCTACACAGAAAGTTTAACGACATGTTTCTGTGTTCTATGACTCTGTGACTCAAATGTTATTGATTTCAATGAGATTTCCTCTCACTCTTCGATATTTCAGTGCATTTAGTCCTTATTGACATATATCGGTACGTATGTGTGTGTGTTCGTGAGTGTGTGTGTATATGTATGCACTTTTAAGATAGCATATATATATATAATTACTAAATTACTATCAAAACTTATATATTATCTGAGGAAACGTGGCTTTAAAGATGCTGGGCAAATATTGTTTTCTCCACGTGTTTCTGGGATGGCAGGATTGATGTATGAGGGAGAGATTGGGTCAATAAGATCTATATATACTGCAGTCCAGAAGAATGAGAGGGGTTTCTCAGTGAAATCTATAAACAGTCTATTGTCTATTGTCTATTGTCAAGGGTCTTAATTTAGTTTGGTTTACTTTACTTTACATTAGTTTAGATAAGTTAAATTTAGTTTGGATTAGTTTGGTTTAGTTTAGAGATACAGTGTGGGAACAAGCCCTCCGGGGAAGATACAGACCATAGACAATAGGTGCAGGAGGAGGCCATTTGGCCCTTTGAGCCAGCACTGCCATTCAATGTGATCATGGCTGATCATCCACAATCAGTACCCTGTTCCTTCCTTCTCCCCATATCCCCTGGCTCCACCATCGTTAAGAGCCCTATCTAGCTCTCTCTTGAAAGTTCCCATCATCCACCGCCCTCTGAGACAGAGAATTCCACAGACTCACCACTCTCTGTGAGAAAAAGTGTTTCCTCGTCTCCGTTCTAAATGGCTTACCCCTTATTCTTAAACTGTGGCCCCTGGTCCTGGACTCCCCCAACAACGGGAACATGTTTCCTGCCTCTAGCATGTGCAAGCCCTAAATAATATTATATGTTTCAATGAGATTTCCTCTCATCCTTCTAAACTCCAGAATGTACAAACTCAGCCGCTCCATTCTCTCAGCATATGACAGTCCCGCCATCCCGGGAATTAACCGTATAAACCTACGCTGCACTTTCGCATAGCAATAATGTCCTTCCTCAAATTAGGGGATCAAAACTGCACACAATACTCCAGGTGTGGTCTCACTTGGGCTCTGTACAACTGCAGAAGGACCTCTTTGCTCCTCGACTCAACTCCTCTTGATATGAAGGGCAACATGCTATTCACTTTCTTCACTGCCTGCTGTACCTGTATGCTTACTTTCATTGACTGATGAACAAGGACCCTCAGATCCTGTTGTATTTCCCCTTTTCCCAACTTGACACAATTTAGATCATAATCTTTAGATAATAAGAGTGCAGAATATAGTTCTCAGCATTGTAGTGCACCAGGTCCAGAGGCAATGTCCAATGTCTGCAATGGGACAGCACCCTAGCTTATGGAAGGACCGTTCAGAAGCCTGATAACAGAGGGGAAGAAGCTGTTCCTGAGTCTGGTGGTGCGCGCTTTCAAGTTTCTGTACCTCTTGCCCAACGGGAGTGGGGAAAAAAGGAATGACCTGGATGGGATGTCTTTGAATATGTTTGTACTCCCTGGCTTTTGTGCCTGAGGCTTTTTCAAGTTTCTTTATTTTCATGTCTTTTCCTACTATTTCTTTGATTGTTATTTTTGGGGTGTGTTAACTTTTTTGTCAAAAAAAGTGATGTATGACTTTGTTGGATGGGATGCTCTATTTGAATATTATTATTATTATTATGCTTTTCGGTTCCGAGGCAGCGTAAAGTGTTGATGGAGTCGATGGTGGGGAGTCTGATCTTAGTTCAGTTAAGTTTAGTTTAGAGATACAGCGCGGAAACAGGCCATTCGGCCCACCGGGTCCATGCTGGCCAGCGATCCCCGCATATTAACGCTATCCTATACCCACTAGAGACAATTTGTATCTCTAAACTAAACTAAATTAAACTAAACTAACTTGTACATGTGCATTTGGGGCGAACAGTGGGATATTAGAACTTATTGACCAGCAAAGCACTCATTAGAAAAGCTGGGAGATCATCTAGCATGCGTCTGTCTTAAGGGTGTTGTGAAGTATTACTTCAGTGACTGATACTGATCAATATTTGTTTTTGTAACGTTGTGTTTGAGGCACTGTCTCTTAATGATTTCCTGCCAAACTCGGTTTAATTACCTTTCACTTTCGGTAATAGCGCAAAATAAAAACTTATCTCTTTGCCCCTTTCTCTCTGCTATTCATTGCCATTGTTGGGGTAATGTGGAAAAGGCAGGAGAATGGGGTTGGGAGGGAGAGATAGATCAGCCATGGTTGAATGGCGGAGTAGACATGATGGGCCGAATGGCCTGATTCTGCTCCTATCACTTATGAAGTTATGTTGCCTGACCCAGTGAGGTACTCCAGCACTTCGGTGCCTTCTTTTGTAAACCAGCACCTGCAGTTCCCTGTTTCTGCTTTGTATAGCTGTCATTAGAACGGCACAGTGGCGCAGCGGTAGAGTTGCTGCCTCACAGCGCCAGTGACCCGGGTTCGATCCTGACTACGGGTGCTGTCTGTGCAGAGTTTGTCCCTTCTACAATTGCCATTGTAGGGGTTATGGAGAGATGGCAGGGGAATGGGGTTGGGAGGGAGGGATAGATCAACCATGATTCAATGGCGGAGTAGACTTGATGGGCCGAATGGCCGAGTGAAAGGCTTGGATAGTGGATGTGGAGAGGATGTTTCCACCAGTGGGAGTGTCCAGGACCAGAGGTCACAGCCTCAGACCTAAAGGACATTCCTTTAGAAACATAGAAACATAGAAAAATAGGTGCAGGAGTAGGCCAATCGGCCTGTTGAGCCAGCATCGCCATTCAATATGAACATGGTGGATCATCTAAAATCAGTACCCCGTTCCTGCTTTTTCCACATATCCCTTGATATTTTTAGCCCTAAGAGCTAAATCTATCCCTCTCTTGAAAACTAGGAAGGAGATGACGAAGAATTCCGTTAAACAGAGGAGTCTGTAGAATCCATTGCCACAGAAGGTTGTGGATGGAGATGTCATCAATGGATATGTTTAAGGCAGAGATAGATAGATTCTTGATTAGTACGGGTGTCAGAGGTTATGGGGAGAAGGTAGGAGAATGTGGTTAGGAGGGAGAGATAGATCAGCCATGATTGAATGGTGGAGTAAAAGATGGGCCAAATGGCCTAATTCTAATCCTATCACTTATGAACATGTCGACTTGAGTCCTAGTTTCTGCCTCTGACACTCTGCCTAAATGTTCATAAGTCTCATAACTTGGAGCAGAATTAGGCCATTCGGCCCATCAAGTCTACTCCGCCATTCAATCATGGCTGATCTATCTCTCTCTCCTAACCCCATTTCGCTCCCTTCTCCCAGTAACCCCTGACACCCGTACTAATCAAGAATCTATCTATCTCTGCCGTAAAAATATTCTATGTCCTGCCTCCACAGCCTTCTGCGGCAATGAATTCCACAGATTAAAGAACTGTGACTAAAGACATTTCTCATCTCCTTTCTCAAGGAATATCCTTTAATTCTGAGGCTGCGACCTCTGGCCCTAGACGCTCCCACTAGTGGAAACATATGGGACAAAGGCGGGAAGTGTGGGACCTTCTTCTGACGTGCACAGCCTAAAGTTGTAGGACAACTTGTTCTATTTGATCTTATTTGATTGTGCACACCAGGTAGACAATAGACAATAGACAATACGTGCAGGAGTAGGCCATTTGGCCCTTCGAGCCAGCACCGCCATTCAATGTGATCATGGCTGATCATCCCCAATCAGTACCCCGTTCCTGCCTTCTCCCCATATCCCTTGACTCCGCTATCTTTAGGAGCCCGATCTAGCTCTCTCTTGAAAGTACCCATAGAACCGGCCTCCACTGCCCTCTGAGGCAGAGAATTCCACAGACTCACAACTCTCTGTGTGAAAACGTTTTTTCTCATCTCCGTTCTAAATGGCCGACCCCTTATTCTTAAACTGTGGCCCCTGGTTCCGGACTCCCCCAACATCGGGAACATGTTTCCTGCCTCTAGCGTGCCCAAACCCTTAACAATCTTATATGTTTCAATACGATACTCTCTCATCCTTCTAAACTCCAGAGTGCACAAGCCCAGCCGCCCCATTCTCTCAGCGTATGACAGTCCCGAGAATTAACGACGTTATTATCCACGTGTGAAGCCTTTCTTTCACCCTCGCTGCCCACATGACTTGCGCACTCCCGGACATGAGGAGAACGGTGTGATTACAAACACTTATTGTGGAACCAACTGTGCCACAGCAAAGACTGCAGAGATACATTTTAAGTGTTTAAGAAGGAACTGCAGATGCTGGAAAATCGAAGGTAGACAAAAAAGCTGGAGAAACTCAGCGGGTGCAGCAGCATCTATGGAGCGAAGGAAAAAGGCAACGTTTCGGGTCGAAACCGAAGGGTTTCGGCCCGAAACGTTGCCTTTTTCCTTCGCTCCATAGATGCTGCTGCACCCGCTGAGATACATTTTAATGCATGTTTACCAAGGTTAAGGTTCTCTTCCCCCCTGGCCTGTTTACTGTAGTAATTTGTCGGGCAGCTCTGCGCAGAGACAGCTCCCGGCCTTGTGGTCATTTTTAGCACATTCAATTGGATTAATTGATCACTCTGCGCATCTGGTTGTGGGGGGGAAAAAAAGGTGATTTGAAAAACACTCGGTGGTTTGCATGCTTGGTGGTTGGCAGGTAATTTAAGCAGCAGTGTTCAGCGCTGAAGTGGACAATAATTTGTGGCAAAGAGCAAAGTACTCCAGATTAAAATTGCCTACTCAATGCTGACAATTTGTCCTGAATGTGTTTCACTGTATTAATTATTAGTTTTATCAAATTACTTCATAAGCTAATCTTCTTCAGTGGAAGTCAGTCATTTATTTATTTATTTGTTTATTTTATTTATTCCGAACAAGTAAAGACGTTAAAGACATTAATAGTAACAAAATCGAAATTATCAAACAATTGGACATTACAATCAATATTTACAAGCAATGAAAAGAACAAAAATCATGCAAACTCCACACAGTCAGCACTGGAAGTAAGGATCGAACCTGGGACAAGTCATTCAGCCCTTCAAGGCTATTCTGTCATTCAGTTATAGTCATATAACAATTACAGCACGGAAACAGGCCATCTCGGCCCTTCTAGTCCGTGCCGAACACTTACTCTCACCTAGTCCCATATACCTGCACTCAGACCATAACCCTCCATTCCTTTCCCGTCCATATACCTATCCAATTTATTTTTAAATGATAAAATCGAACCTGCCTCCACCACTTCCAGTGGAAGCTCATTCCACACAGCTATCATAAAGAAGTTCCCCCTCATGTTACAGCCATGGTCATACAGCATGGAAACAGGCCATTTGGCCCAAGTTCCCTACACCGACCAACATGTCCCATCTATGCTAGTCCCCCCCTCCCTGCGTCCAAACCTGTCCTATCCGGGTACCTGTCTAAATGTTTCTTAAACATTGCGATAATCCATGCCTCACCCCACTCCTCAGAGCCCTACCATTCACTGTGTTGGTCCTGTCCATGTTAGACTTTCCAAAATGCAACACCTCTCATTTCACTTTGTTGAATTCCATCAACCATTCCTCAGCCGACATGGCCAACTGATCAAGACCCTGCTGCAATTGTTGACATCCATCTTCACATCTGGAACACCATCCACTTTTGTATCATCTAACATGAATAACGATCAGGGGTGGTCACGGTGGGGCAGCGGTAGAGTTGCTGCCTTACAGCGAATCCGAAATGAAATGAAATGAAATGATTCAATTTATTGTCATTGTCAGTGTACAGTACAGAGACAACGAAATGCATTTTTAGCATCTCCCTTGAAAGGGAGACACAGGGCGTCGCGGTGTGCCCGCGCTTACAGCAAATCCAGCGCCGGAGACCCGGGTTCCATCCCGACTACGGGCGCAGTCTGTACGGAGTTTGTACCTTCTCCCCGTGACCTGCGTGGGTTTTCACCGAGATCTTCGCTTTCCTCCCACACTCCAAAGACGTACAGGTTTGTAGGTTAACTGGCTTGGTAAATGTAAAAATTGTCCCTAGTGGGTGTAGGGTAGTGTTGATGTGCAGGGATCGCTGGTCGGCACGGACCCGGTGGGCCGAAGGGCCTGTTTCCGCGCTGTATCCCTAAACTAAACTTAACTAAAATCTGCAAACTTGCTAATCTGGCCGTGTATGTTCTCATCCACAGTTAAGATGCTGGAATCTTGTGGAGAATACAAAGTGCTGGAGTAACTATAATCCTGACCTAATCCATTTGATTTCAATGGCGAAACAGGATTGATGCCAAACATAGGCACAAAGTGCTGGAGTAATTCACCGGGTCAGGCAGCATCTCCGGAGAAAAGGAATAGGTGATGTTTCAGGTTTGCTTTTGAGTCTAGTTTATTGTCACGTGTACCAAGGTACAGTGAAAAGCTTTTGTTGCGTGCTAACCAGACAGCGGAAAGACAATCTATGATTACAATCGAGCCGTCCACAGTGTACAGATACATGATAAGGGAATAGTGAATGCCGTTTAGTGTAAGATAGGTAAGATAGAGCCAGTTGAGTCCAATGAGGTAGATGTGATACATAGAGGTAGTAGAGGTGGTAGTTGGAGTCTAAAGAAGGGTCCCGACCTGAAATGTCACCCATCCTTTTTCTCCAGTGATGCTGCCTGACCCGCTGAGTTACTCCAGCACTCTGTGAAACGTCATCTATCCATGTTCTCCACAGATGCTGCCTGACCCGCTGAGTTACTCCAGCACTCTGTGAAACGTCACCTATCCACGTTCTCCACAGATGCTGCCTGACCCGCTGAGTTACTCCAGCACTCTGTGAAACGTCACCTATCCATGTTCTCCACAGATGCTGCCTGACCCGTTGAGTTACTCCAGCACTTTTACTCTAGGTTCCAGCGTCTGCAGTTCATTGGGCCCTCATTTTATGGCCCCCCCGCATTCCCACCAACGTCTCCCCAGATTCCACCGCTCACCTACACGCTAGCGGTGATTTACAGCAGCGAATGAACCTACCAACCTGCACGTCTTTGGGATGTGGGAGGAAACTGTAGCACCCAGAGGAAAGAGAGAAATCGTGCAAACTCCACACAGTCAGCACTAGAAGTAAGGATCGAACCTGGGACAATGGAGATGTAAGGGAGTAACTCCGCTAGCTGTACCACCATACTGCCCCTTGCGAGCAAATGTTTCTTTTTAATGGTTACACTATTTATAGCCCATCCCTATATGTTCTTGAACCAAATGGCCAACTGGGCATATTGGTTAAGTGTTCGAAGCAAACTGCTGGAGCAACTCATCAGGATGGGCAGAAGGGTGGTCATTGTTTTGGGTCAGAAACTGCATCAAGAGTTGGAGTCAACACCCCCTCTCCCCACCATGTTGGTTGTGCAGCGGTAGAGTTGCTGCCTCACAGTGCCAGAGACCCGGGTCTCCCTGTGACCACATGGGTTTTCTCCAGGCGCTCTGGTTTCCTCCCACACTCCAAAGACGTGCAGGTTTGTAAGTTGACACTACAATGCTGGAGGAACTCTGGAGAGAAGGGAAATGGGTGAAGTTTCGGGTCGAGACCCTTCCTTCAGACTCAACCTGAAACGTCGCCCATTCCTTCTCTCCAGAGATGCTGCCTGTCCCGCTGAGTTACTCCAGCGTTTTGTGTCTATATTCTGTGTAAACCTGCTCCACAGTTGCTTCCCACAGGTTTGTAGGTTAATTGGCTTCAATAGACAATAGGCAATAGGTGCAGGAGTAGGCCATTCGGCCCTTCGAGCCAGCACCGCCATTCAATGTGATCATGGCTGATCATCCACAATCAGTACCCCGTTCCTGCCTTCTCCTCATATCCCCTGACTCTGCTATCTTCCAGAGCCCTATTTAGCTCTCTCTTGAAAGTATCCAGAGAACCGGCCTCCACCGCCCTCAGAGACAGAGAATTCCACAGAATTGGCTTAGGTAAAATTGTAAGTTGGCCCTAAGTTGGGTCATAGTTTAAGGATAAGTGGGAAATCTTTTAGGACCGAGATGAGGAAAACTTTTATCACACAGAGAGTGGTGAATCTCTGGAATTCTCTGCCGCAGAAGGTAGTTGAGGCACAGTTCATTGGCTATATTTAAGAGGGAGTTAGATGTGGCCCTTGTGGCTAAAGGGATCAGGGGGTATGGAGAGAAGGCAGGAACAGGATACTGAGTTGGATGATCAGCCATGATCATATTGAATGGTGGTGCAGGCTCGAAGGGCCGAATGGCCTACTCCTGCACCTATTTTCTATGTTTCTATTAGTGTGCTAGTGTGCGGGCATTGCTGGTGGGCGCGGTCTCGATGGGCCAAAGGGCCTGTTTCCGTGCTGTATCTTTTTTAAATCTAAAGAAAGACGGGAATAAAAACATGGCTAAAGAAATCGTAAGAGAAAGGCAAGGGCCAGAAAACAGCAAGAAGATGCTGGATTGTTATCATCTGGAAAGTGGTGAATACATTACATATTAGCTTTCATTGGAGTTATTAATATGAATTATTAGACATGTTAAGGTTTATGTAAACTGTGCACTGCATAGTGTGTTCAAAGTAATGAAAATAATGATGCAACAATTATAGATCAAAATGCCAGACCAAGTGTGTATTAGACTTGCATGAGGATCTGATTTACTGGATTAACTAATGCTTGAAATAGACACTTCTAAGATGTTAAATGCAGTTTGCAGTGAGGAGTTGTATGGATAAGAAGATTAAGAAACTGGCTGAATTTACAGAGTCACACAGTGTGGAAACAGGCCCTTTGGCCCAACATTGCCCACACCGACCAGCATGTCCCATCTACACTCGTCCCACCTGCCTGCGTTTGGCCCACATCCCTCCAAAGCTGTCCTATCCATGTACCTGTCTAACTGGAGGTAGACAAAAATGCTGGAGAAACTCAGCGGGTGCAGCAGCATCTATGGAGCGAAGGAAATAGGCAACTTTTCGGGCCGAAACCCTTTTAAGACTGAAACATAGAAACATATCTAAAATAGGTGCAGGAGTAGGCCATTCGGCCCTTCAAGCCTGCACCGCCATTCAATATGATCATGGCTGATCATCCAACTCAGTATCCTGTACCTGCCTTCTCTCCATACCCTCTGATCCCTTTAGCCACAAGGGCCACATCTAACTCCCTCTAAAATATTGTCAATGAACTGTGGCCTCAACTACCTTCTGTGGCGGAGAATTCCACAGATAACTGTGAAGTGAAAAAGGGTTTCGACCCGAAACATCACCTATTTCCTTCGCTCCATAGATGCTGCTGCACCCGCTGAGTTCCTCCAGCATTTCTGTCTACCTATGCTAAATTGCTTGAGATTTAATCTGAGCTCCAACATGAAATGAAACCAGCAGATGGAAATATAGCGTGACTGATATCAAAGATGATGTTGGCACCATTGATCATTTGTGTTTATTTGTGGAAATGAAGACGTTAGCCTTGTTAAATGTGACTGGTGTTTCTATCGTTGAAATCAATTCATTCCTGATGTAGAAATCATTGGTCAGTCTGCATTGCCCTTGGTTATTCTTCATCACTGCTAATTTAGCAAGGGTTTGGAAATAGTGCAGTTATTAAAATCCTTGCTTAATTCCGTTTTCCGTTCCTTTTGATCGACGCTCGGCTCTCTGCTTCCTCCGTTTCTCTGATTGAACTGTTCCTGCCGTCTCTCTCATTTTAAATGAAACGATTGCCAAGGATGGTCTTCTCAAAGATGAATAAGATGAATAAGTCACTGGATGCGAAAACACAGCCGTGCCTACAAAGCTCGATCTCTTCTCATCTGATCGCAGTCTTTCCCTCCGATTTTTCTTCCCCTTTGATGGAAGCAAAGTTGGGATAGATCAGGTTAAAATTAAAAAAAGACATAATGACGATTTAAAATGTCCTGCAGTGTCCATTGACTTGGCTCGATAAGGGACTGGCGTGGTGGATCGCACAATGTACTTACGTTACGGTGGGGCAGCGGTAGAGTTGCTGCCTCACAGTGCCAGAGGCCCGGGTTCGATCCCGACTACGGGTGCTGTCTGTACGGAGTTTGTACGTTCTCCCCGTGACCACATGGGTTTTCTCCGTGTCATAGAGTGATACAGCATGGAAAGAGGCCCTTCGGCCCAACTTGCCCACGCCGGCCAACATGTCCCAGCTACACTAGTCCCACCTGCCTCCGTTTGGCCCATGTCCCTCCAAACCTGTCCTATCCATGCACCTGTCTAACTGTTTCTTAAACGTTGGGATGGTCTCTGCCTCAACTACCTTAGTTGGATACTAACTGGGTGCTTCAGTTCCTCCCACATCCCAAAGAGGTGCAGGTTTGTCAGCCAATTGGCTTGGTAAAATTGTAAATTATCCCAAGGGAGTGTAGGATAGTGTTAGTGTGCGGGGATCGCTGGTCAGTGCGGACATGGTGGGCCGAAGTGCCTGCTTCCGCACTGTATCTCTAAACTAAACATAAGCAGTCACACAGCAAGTTTAGTCTGTCCATCTCTCTCTAGCTTAGATATTGTGATGCGCAAATCTCGAGTTTCAAAGACTCCATTTCAAATTTCAAAGCTTTCCTCTGTACCTCGGTACAGGTGACAATAAACTAAACTAATTTTAACCTCAGTGTTCACCACAGTCTCACTTCGGTCTGACGAAGGATCCAAACTTGAAACGTCACCCATTTTCTTCTCTCCGGAGATGTTGCCTTGACCCGCTGAGTTACTCCAGCACTCTGTGAAACGTCACCTACCCATGGGCTCGACAGATGCTGCCGGACCCGCTGAGTTACTCCAGCACTCTGTGAAATGTCACCTATCCATGTTCTCCACAGATGCTGCCTGACCCGCTGAGTTACTCCAGCACTCTGTGAAACGTCACCTATCCATGTTCTCCACAGATGCTGCTGCACCCGCTGAGTTACTCCAGCACTCTGTGAAACGTCACCTATCCATGTTCTCCACAGATGCTGCCTGACCCGCGTTACTGCACTCTGTGAAACGTCACCTATCCATGTTCACCACAGATGCTGCCTGACCCGCTGAGTTACTCCAGCACTCTGTGAAACATCACCTACCCATGTTCTCCACAGACACTGCCTGACCCGCTGTTACTCCAGCACTCTGTGCCTGCTACAGTTTCAAACGCACCTCAGGGTAACAGAATTTTCCTTTGACAAAGAATATATATATTTTTTTTTTCCCTGAGCCTTTTTCATGCTAATGGAGAAGCAGGCAGTCTCCATAGACTGAGAAATAAACACTTGTTTGTCTCTCGAAGCGTGGAGTGTGGAGTGCAGCTACAAGCGTACACGCAGAGGGCTTCACTTGCCTCTGATCAAATGCAGAATAAACCTCTGATCGCAGCGATGTAGAGCATTTGGTCCCGGGCCAATGCCTTCAGCAAAGGAACGCCCTTCGGGAACTGTTTCTCCTCTGATATTCACAGCCCAGCTCATGTGTGTAAGACTCCTATGTTTTTGTTTTTTCATAGTTTGGAGATACAGCTCGGAAACAGGCCCATCGGCCCTGCGAGTCTGCTCCGACCCGCGATCACCCCGTACAATAACGCTATCCTACACGCACACACTCGGGACAATTTTACATTTCCACCAAACCAACTAAGCTACAGACCTGTGCGTCTTTGGAGTGTGGGAGGAAACCAAAGATCTCGGAGAAAACCCACGCAGGTCACGGGGAGAGCGTGCATACTCTGCACAGACAGAACCTATACTCGGGATCGAACCCGGGTCTCTGGCACTGTGAGGCAGTAGTTCTCCTGCTGCACCACCTTACCATCCTTCAGTTTCAGTTTTAGTTTTAGGTACAGAATGGAAACAGCCCCTTCAGCCCACGGATTTCGTGCCGACTGTAGATTGATGGTGAGCATGTGAACCAATCACACATAAGCCTTCATCACTAACTCCACCCCACTATAACACTTATACTAACACTCGTTTCTGGCTCACCCAGTCTGAGCAGCTAGGATGTACTGACAACCGAGCGTCCTGAACGCTGTTAAGTTTCAGTGCTGATTAAAGATGTGTTTAAATTAAATTGACTCTGGTGCCTGTTCATGGTTTCTAGTGGGTGGAGCTAGTTTGCTCACTTATGTCCTTCTCTAACTAGAAATTAGGTGCAGGAGGGCCTTTCGGCCCTTTGCACCGCCATTTAATATGACTCTTGCAACTCAGTATCCTGTACCGCCTTCTCTTTACCCTCTTCCCCTTGACCACAAGGGTCACATCTAACTCCCTCTTAAATATAGCCAATGAACTGGCCTCAACTACCCTCTGTGGCAGAGAGTTCCAGAGATTCACCACTCTCTGTGAAAAAAGTTCTCCTCATCTCGGTTTTAAAGGATTTCCCCCTTATCCTTAAGACCCCTTGTCCTGGACTTCCCTAACATCGGGAACAATCTTCCTGCATCTAGCCTGTCCAACCCCTTAAGAATTTTGTAAGTTTCTAAAAAGATCCCCTCTCAATCTCCTAAATTCTAGAGAATAAACCAAGTCTAAAAAGCTTTGTTCATAAGAAGTCCTGACATCCCAGGAATCAGTCTGGTGAACCTTCTCTGCACTCCCTCTATGGTGTCCTTCCTCAGATTTGGAGACCAAAACTGTACGCAATACTCCAGGTGTGGTCTCACCAAGTTACAACTGCAGTGAACCTGGCTCCTATACTCAAATCTGATTGGTTCACATGCATCATCAATCCACCGTCATCACTAGTTCTATCCGACACACTGTGGGAGGGGTGGCAGAGATGGGGCAGCCACTGTCTCACAGCTCCAATGACGCAGGTTCATTCCTGACCACTGGCATTGTCCCCCTGGAGTTTGCACATTTTCCCCACATTGGCATGCTCACTTTAAGTGTTCCAGTTTCCTCCCACATTTTTTTTATTTCAACAAGTAGAGATACCGTGCGGAAACAGGCCCTTCGGCCCACCAAGTCCGCACCAGCCAGCGATCCCCGCACAATAACACTACCCTAAACACACACTAGGGACAATTTTACATCTGTACCCATTCAACCCTCAAGCCAATTAACCCTACAAACCTGGTCGTCTTTGAAGTGAAGGAGGAAACCGGGGCACCCAGAGGAAACCCACCAGGTCACAGGGAGAACATACAAACTCTGTGCAAACAGCATCCGTGGTCAGCATTGAACCTGGGTCCCTGGCGCTGTAAGGCAGCAACTCTACCGCTGCGCCCCTGTAGTTGTTGGATAATTTATTTCAAATAACACACTCATTACCCAGTGACCTAATGGGTGCAAGTAATTGTGTTTCAACTATTGTACAATATCCACAGCCTGAAGTTGTTGCCCTTTCTGCTCAAGGGAGCAAATGTGTTGGATTTTCTAAGATGGACACAAAGTGCTGGAGTAACTCAGATGGTCAGACAACATATCTGGAGAACATGGATGGGTGACGATTCAGGTCGCAACCCTTCTTCCATCCCTGCTTTCAGTCTGAAGAGGGGTTCCCACTTGAAACATCACCAATCCATGTTCTCCAGAGATGCTGCCTGACCCGCTGAGTTACTCCAGCACTCTGTGAAACGTCACCTATCCATGTTCTCCACAGATGCTGCCTGGCCCGCTGAGTTATGGTGCAGCAGCATCTATGGAGCGAAGGAAATAGGCAACGTTTCGGGCCAAAACCCTTCTGGAAATAGGCAACGTTTCGGGCCGAAACCCTTCTGGAAATAGGCAACGTTTCGGGCCGAAACCCTTCTGGAAATAGGCAACGTTTCGGGCCGAAACCCGGAAGGGTTTTGACCCGAAACGTTACCTATTTCCTTAGCTCCATAGATGCCGCTGCACCCGCGGAGTTACTCCAGCACTCTGTGAAACGTCACCTAACCATGCTCCACAGATGCTGCCTGACCCGCTGAGTTACTCCAGCACTCTGTGAAACGTCACCTATCCATGTTCTCCACAGATGCTGCCTGACCCGCTGAGTTACTCCAGCACTCTGTGCCTATCTTCAGTATAATCCAGCATCTGAAGTTCCTTCCTACACATGTTAGTTTTTCCTAATGCTGTGAATCTTGTTTTGATATCAAATCGAAGTGCTTCAAGATGTTGTGCTTGTACTCCACATTGCATGACTCCACGCCGATGCAGAGCAAACAGTGCTGAGAAAATAAAAACACAACAAAATATCTGGGAAGCCAGTCGGTAGAGTTGCTGCCTTCCAACACCAGAGACCCGGGTTCCATCCTGACTACGGGTGCTGTCTGCGTGTAGTTTGTACGTTATCCCCGTGACCTGTGTGGGTTTCCTCCGACTGCCCCGGTTTCCTCTCACATCCCAAAGACGTGCAGGTTTGTGGTTTAATTGACCCTCTGTAATAATTCCCCCTGGTGTGTAGGTTGTTCCCGATGTTAGGGAAGTCCAGGACAAGGGGTCACAGCTTAAGGATAAGGTGGAAATCCTTTAAAACCGAGATGAGAAGAACTTTTTTCACACAGAGAGTGGTGAATCTCTGGAACTCTCTGCCACAGAGGGTAGTTGAGGCCAGTTCATTGGCTATATTTAAGAGGGAGTTAGATGTGGCCCTTGTGGCTAAGGGGATCAGGGGGTATGGAGAGAAGGCAGGTACGGGATACTGAGTTGGATGATCAGCCATGATCATATTGAATGGCGGTGCAGGCTCGAAGGGCTGAATGGCCTACTCCTGCACCTAATTTCTATGTTTCTATGTTTCTATGTAGGGAGCGGATGAAAATGTGGGATAACATTGAACTGGTGTGAACAGCCGATCGATGTTCCGCAGTGACTTGATGGGCCGAAGGGCCTGTTTCCATGCTGTATCTTTCAATCAATTAACAAAAGGGAAACGTGATGATCTACCCGCAAAGGTGGAGAAATTTAACTCAACAAGTGCTGGAGTAACTCAGCGGGACAGGCAGCATCTCTGGAGAGAAGGAATGGGTGACGTTTCGTGTCGAGATCAAGTCAAGTCAAGTCAAGTTTATTTGTCACATACACATACGAGATGTGCAGTAAAATGAAAGTGGCAATGCTCGCGGACTTTTGTGCAAAAGACAAACAACAAAACAACCAAACAAATTATAAACACAATCATAACACACATATTCTTTTACATAATAAATAATGGAAGGAAAAAACGTTCAGTAGAGTTAGTCCCTGGTGAGATCCTTCACCAGGCTGAGGGAAATGGGAGATATAGACAGTGATGTAGAGAGTTATTGACCAAACGAATGAAAGAGGCATAAAAAGTAACGATGATAAAGGAAACAGGCCATTGTTATCTGTTTGCTAGGTGAGAACGAGAAGCTGGTGAGACTAATGCCCCTGTCTCCCTGTGGTTCCCGGAGGTTGCAGGTGGTTGCCGGAGGTTGCAGGTAGTGGAAGCAGGTGGGGAGACTGACAAAAACCTCCGGGAACTGCACGGAAACCTTGGGTGGGGCGCAAAATCTCCAGAGGTTTCCGTTCAGGCTTCCTAAGTGGGACAGGGGCATTAGGTGGAGGAAGGATGGAGAGAGGGGGAATGCAGGGATTACTTGAAGTTATTGGAGTCAATGTTCATGCCGCTGGGGTGTAAGCTGCCCAAGCGAAATATGAGGTGCTGTTCGCGCTGGGCCTCACTCTGACAGTGGAGGAGGCCCAGGACAGAAAGGTCAGTGTGGGAATGGGAGGGGGAGTTAAAGTGTTTGGCAGCCGGGAGATCAGGTAGGTCCAGGCGGACTGAGCGGAGGTGTTCAGCGGAATAATTCAAGAGATAGTTATGATTTACGCCGGCCTAATGATGAATAAATAGAAAAAAATGTAGGGGACAAAATGTGGAAAAATGTAGGGGATAAAAATAAAAGCAACGCAAGCCAATGATGAAAGAGGAAGGAAGCGAGACTGATCGGATTTTACAGAGAGTTGGTAAAGTATTGGAGTTAGTGGCCCTCCTAAATGCCGAGCAGATCAATGATTTTTTTCTTCTGATATTTAGCATTCTCAAGTTTCATTTTTCTTCCTTTTTACCCCCTGCAGTCAGCGCCGTGCAGAACTAAACTTAAAACACAGCAGTTCAAACGAGATTTACAGATTTATTCCGAGCTTAATTGCCTTTGCAATCTGTCGCTGCAAAGGGAACTAAAACGGAGGCCAAGGCAGTGGATGTTTTTTAAGGCAAGGATAGATAGATTCTTGGTGGTCAAAAATGCTGGAGGAACTCAGCGGGTGAGGCAGCATCTATGGAGCGAAGGAAATAGGCAACGTTTCGTCCCGAAACGTTGCCTATTTCCTTCGCTCCATAGATGCTGCCTCACCCGCTTTAAAACCGAGATGAGGAGAACTTTTTTCACACAGAGAGTGGTGAATCTCTGGAACTCTCTGCCACAGAGGGTAGTTGAGGCCAGTTCTGCCTTGTGGCCCTTGTTCCAGGGGATCAGAGGGTATGGAGAGAAGGCAGGCACGGGATACTGAGTTGGATGATCAGCCATGATCATATTAAATGGGCGGTGCAGGCTCGAAGGGCCAAATAGCACCTAATTCTATGTTTCTATGTTTCTGTTCCTCCAGCACGGGTCTGCCTTCGTTAGGCAGTTCCTTCTTAAACATAGATAGATTCTTGATTGGTACGGGTGTTAGGGGGTTATGGGGGGAAGGCAGGAGAATGGGGCTAGGAGGGGAGAGATAGGTTGGCCAGGATTGAATGGCGGAGTAGACTTGATGGGCCGAATGGCCTAATTCTGCCCCAATCACGTGACCTTATGACATTGACCGTGGTCGTTTTGTTTTGAGATGCAGCGTGGAAACAGGCCCTTCGGCCCACCAGGTCCGCGCCGACCAGCGTTCCCCGCATATTAAGGCTCCCCAACACACATTTTTTGCATTTACCAGGCCAATTAACCTACAAACCTGTGTGTCGTTGGAGTGTGGGAGGAAATGGATCGCTCTATCCTATAAAATGTATATTGAGTTTGTCCTTTTTGGGTGGGTAGACGAGAATTTTTTTTTTTTAAATCATAAATGAAGCTCGCCAACAAATTAATATTCATTACGGTGTTTGCTCCGTGACTAAAAATTAAATTCATTTAAATGCTGCCCTCACAGGTAAAAACAAGCTTTCGTTGAGAGACTGATTATCCTTTCGAGGCTGCTTATGATTCACTTAGATCATTGCCGATTTTTATCACATCACCGCCATCATTCTGCCTGAGTTCTCCAGTTTAATTTAGTTTAGAGATACAGCGCGGAAACAGGCCCTTCGGCCCACCGAGTCCGCGCCGACCTGCGATCCCCGCACACTAACACCACCCTACGCACACTAACGGGCCTGTTCCATTAGACGAGTTCACCCAAGAGCATTCCCGAGTTTAAAAAAAAATCAAACTCGTGGTAAGCACGTAGAATGTACGTAGCGGGTACATTCGTCGGAGCTCAGGGACGACTCTTAGCGGCTCGTAACGCTAACGGCAGATACTCGGGAAACGCGGTAAGCTCGGGAAGATTTTTCAACATGTTGAAAAATGTCCACGAGAGCCCAGAGTACCTACGAGCGGCCATTACCGTAATTCTCCGAGTTCGAATCAGGGAGAACTCTTGAATTAGCTCGTACAGTGGGACAGCCCCATAAGGGACAATTTACATTCATACCAAGCCAATTATTTTTCAAACCTGCACGTCTTTGGAGCGTGGGCGGAAACTGAAGATCTCGGAGAAAACCCACGCGGGCCACGGGAGAGAACGGTACAAACCACGTACAGACAGCACCCGTCGTCGGGATCGAACCTGGGTTCTCCTGCGCTGCAAGCGCTGTAATAGGCCTGTCCCACTTAGGCAACTGCCAGGGAATAGTGTTAATGGAATTCACCTGCGACACTTGGTAACAACCTACGACAGCAAAAATTGTCGCCACCGTCGCCGAAGAAATTTTGCGTGCTAACCGTGCAATAAAAAAGTTTCACTGCACCTCAGTACATGTGACAATAGTAAACCAAACAATCTCATTGCGTGAAAGTGCACAGTCGGCAGCCAACATTGCAAACGTGCTGTTGTTTCCAATGATGTTGATCATGTTCAGCCTTCCTTTGGGCAGTCATTGCTTCGTGGACCTCGTGGATTCCAAAACCCTCTTTGGTCGGCACGGTGGCGCAGCGGTAGAGTTGCTGCCTTACAGCAATTACAGCGCCGTGGACTCGGGTTCGATCCCGATTGCCGGTGCTTGTCTGAACGGAGTTTGCACGTTCTCCCCGTGACCTGCGTGGGTTTTCACCGTGATCTTCGGTTCCCACCACATGCAGGATTGCAGGTTAATTGGCTTGGAGTAAATGTCAAATTGTGTCGGGTGTGTGTTGGGTGGTGTTCGTGCATGGGGATCGCTGGCCTGCACAGACTCGATGGGCCGAAGGGCCTGTTTCCGCACTATATCTTTAAACCAAACTATTTCAGCGGGGTGGGGCGGGGGGAGGAAGGGGACAACCTAGTGAGGAAGCGTTCTGATCATAAAAACATAGAAAATAGGTGGAGGAGTACAGGCCACTCGGCCCTTCGAGCCTGCACCGCCATTCAATATGATCATGGCTGATCATCCAACTTTGTATCCTGTACCTGCCTTCTCTCCATACCCCCTGATCCCTTTAGCCACAAGGGCCACATCTAACTCCCTCTTAAATATAGCCAATGAACTGTGGCCTCAACTACCTTCTGTGGCAGAGAATTCCAGAGATTCACCACTCTCTGTGTAAAAAATGATTTTCTCATCTCGGTCCTAAAAGACTTCCTTCCCCCTTATCCTTAAACTGTGACCCCTTGTTCTGGACTTCCCCAACATCGGGAACAATCTTCCTGCATCTAGCCTGTCCAACCCCTTAAGAATTTTGTGAGTTTCTATAAGATCCCCCCTCAATCTTCTAACTTCTAGATCGAACTTGGATGATGAGCGACAACGTTAGCGTAGTCTGCTGTTTCCACGAGCTTCGCCCCCAAGTGCAGGATCATGCCCTGTAATACCGTGACTGCGTGTGCTTGATTGGAAGTGAAAGAGAAATCCCCTGTGGTCTAATTTACCCATTGACAGTGGCTGGTGAATATATCTAATACATACAACGGGAGAACGAGAATGGCATTTGACAGTGGCTGGGATCGGCACTGACAGAAGCCATAACAAAGACCACAATCACACTTTATAATTCTGCCTGAATGTCTTAAGTTATTAATGTATGCACATTCAAAGCCGATCAATGTAAATTTGCTAGCGCAAGGCAGACCGCAAGATGTCCGTCCAATTGTTTCACAATGGGGGAAATGTGTTTTGAAATATTATATAATTTGCTGAAATAACAACAGCAAAACATTTGTAATTGGTCTTGTGTTCGGTATGGGCGGAAACATTCGAGCCTCGTTAACGCTGACAACAACTTGTGTTTGTTTACTCTGTCATCTCGGTGAAGGGAATATTTGGGTGAATCGAAGCTGGCACCAAGTGGGAGGCTGAGTCTGAATCGGTTTATTCAACGGAGAGGAGTGGAGAGGAGAGAATTCTTTGTTGCGGGAGGAGGGGTGGCGGAAGGGTGGGTGATAGAGATTTCAACCATGCATGGCAAAGAGGCAGAATAAAGAAAGCTATGTGCGGGGAATGGAGGGATATGTCTCACGTGTAGGTTGAGGAGACGTTGAACGGCATCGTGTACGGCACGGACATTGTGGGCCGAATGGCCTGTTTCTGTGCTGCACGGTTCTATGTTCTATCCGGTAGGCCGCGGATCCAGAGCGAATAGCAGCAGCGGCAGTAAACATGACACGTTTTATTATTTTTTGTCTGGTTTCGCAGCAGTTTTTGTTATTTTATGTTGGGGACTGCAGCGGGGGGATGGGGGTACAGTGGAAGGGGGGGGGGGCAACTTTTCCCTCCATTGCACTGGAGACCTGACCACTGCGTCGGGCTCAAGATGTCGTTGAGGCCGCAACGCAAGAGCATCTCCAACGGGGAAGAAGCCGGGGACTCTTTGAATCACGGCACCGTCTGGAGCTGGGCGACTCCGGAGCGGGTCAAAGCGGTGCCAGGAACGCAGCTGCTGCTGCAACGCTTTTTTCCACGAGTCGGAGGCTCTGCTGCAATGCGGGTCTGTAGCCCTCCTTTTGCCCTGGGAGCCCGCGGCTCACATGTTTAATCGATAACCGTTTTATTATTCGGTTTAACATTTTATGTGCGACTTCCTAACGTCACTGTATGGTCGAAGTTTCTTGCGAGCGGAGCACCAAGGCACCAATTCCTTGTATGTGAATACTTGCCCAATAAACTCATTCATTCATTCATTGCTGAGTTCAGTTTTATTGTCACGGTGTGCCGAGGGACAGTGAAATGGCTTTTTGTTGTTGCGGGCAATCGCCAGCCAGCCGGAAAGCTTTGATTGCACTCTAGCCATCGGGGGTGTACCGAGTGCAGTGGAGAGATAAAGTTTTTTTTGTTTAGTCCATCACAGTTATGTGATGGATGTAAATGTTAAATGTAATTATGTTGTGTCTGGGTCTCATTGAAGTATTGTATGGGAGGTCAGGACTGCTTGCTGGACCTCTAGGGGCCAAATAACACTTTAAACTGACTCCTGACTCTTGAGGTGTGCTATTTTCAAGATCCAGAGCGAAATACCAAGGCGGTAAACATGGGGTGGAGGATCGCAGCAGCAGAGAGGGAGTGACTGGGGTGCAGCGATCGTGGTCCTTGATGATGCTGCTGGCCTTGCCGAGGCAGCGTGAGGTGTAGGAGTCAATGGAAGGGAGGTTGTTTTGCACGATGGTTTGGGCTGCGTCCACAATTCTCTGCTATCCAAAAATGAGCTTCAAGGATCAAGAGTAAAAAATATTTAAATGCCAAATGTTCTGATAACAGATCAATTAAATTTGTACTTGCATTTATAATAAAATTCTAATATGATATTTATCTTTGCTTTGTGCCTCAGTCTACATCTCAACCCTCAGCTCATCACCCTGCAAGTTCTGGCAGGTCCCACACCTCGATATCAATCAGTTATTGAGCATTTTATGTGTCTTCCTAACTGTCACTGTATGTCATGTTGTTTCTTTCGGGTGGTGCACCAAGGCAAATTCCTTGTATGTGAATACTTGGCCAATAAATCATTCAGTTCATTCAGTTGTCTGAGTTCTTGTCAAGTTGGTCAAGTGTACCGAGGGACAGTGAGGATTTTGTTGTTGCGGGCAAGATCCAGTCAGGCTGAAAGACATGATTACTTTGGAGCGCGCCCACAGTGATACCGATACTTGTAGAGGGAAAAATCATAGAGAGGAATAAGTCGGGTAGATACAGTCATTAAGTCTCTTGCCCAGAGTAAGGGAATCGAGAACCAGAGGACATAGGTTTAAGGTGAGGGGTGAAAGATTGAATGGGTACCTGAGGGTGGCTTTCACACAGTGGGTGTATGGAATGAGCTGCTGGGGGAGATAGTTGAAGCTGGTAACATCCCAATGTTTAAGAAACATTTGGACAGGTACATGGTCCTTGACAGGATGCTGCTGGCCTTGCCGGGCAGCGTGACGCAGGCATGGAGGTCAAGTGTAGGGGAGGTGTTGGGCGGCGATGGGCAACTTGGGCACAAGGGCCTGTTTCCTATCCATCACTCTATGACTCTAGAACGATAAAAAATTGATAATGTAATTGTTATGGTACCCTTTCAATAAACCCAATGTTACTTGAAGGGCATCCAAAAATTCTAATATGATATTTCTGATTGCTTTGATGAGCTCCGAATATCAACCCAACCGAAAGTACCCTAATCCGAAGTGATTTAGCAATGTATTGTGAAAGATAGACACAAAATGCTGGAGTAACTTAGCGGGACAGGCAGCATCTCTGGAGAGAAGGAATGGGTGACGTTGGGGTTTGGAGGGAGAGATAGATCAACCATGGTAGACTTGATGGGCCGAATGTCCTAATTCTCCTCCTATCAGTTATGACCTTATGAGCTGCAGTTCCTTCCTACACATCAGCAATGTACAGGCCTGAAGAAGGGTCTCGACCCGAAACGTCTTCCATTCCTTCTCTCCAGAGATGCTGCCTGTCCTGCTGAGTTACTCCGGCTTTTTGTGTCTATCCATAGTTACAGTATGCACATCCAGGATTGTGGGCTAATGAATTGGAAAAATGTGTTCACATCACACCATGATTCCCAGCTTATGAAAGTCATTGACTCTTAACTCTCACCTCAGCACTGACAATAGACAATAGACAATAGACAATGGGTGCAGGAGAAGGCCATTCGGCCCTTCGAGCCAGCACCGCCATTCAATGTGATCATGGCTGATCATCCACAATCAGTACCCCGTTCCTGCCTTCGCCCCATATCCCCTGACTCTGCTATCTTTAAAAGCCCTATCTAGCTCTCTCTTGAAAGTATCCAGAGAACGGCGGCCTCCACACACCCTCTGAAGTAGAGAACTCCAGAGACTCAAGACTCTCTGATAATGTAATTGTCTATTCGTCTCCTTTCTGTCTCAACCCCATTCTTAAAATGAAGGGCTGGACTCCCCAAAAATCGGTTTCATGTTTCCTGCCTCTAGTGAGCTCCGAACATCCCAACCGAAGGAAGGCACCAGTTTGAATCCGATCTGATTTTATGCAAGTATTGTGAAACGTGAAGAACCCGCTTCAAACGCATGCGTGTCATTCTTCAAAGCAGCGGTGTGAGGTCACAGGAACCTATAATGACCTAACATAGTAAGATTATCAAAGAGATACCAGTTTTTGATATGATCATAAGAGGGTGGGAGCGGAGGGCACGTAATCCCTCATCGTAACTCCTCATAAAATACAGATCAAACTTCAAACTGGTAAGTTCTCGTTTAATCTTACTATTTTACTTCGGAGTCACGTGAGTGACTACGTGAAGATTTCAAAGCTCTGTCTCATGCCGTGGAACGAGTCCATGCTTCAAAACTGCCTTGGGCATTTTTGTGAGCTATCCATAGTTACAGTATGAACATCCCTGGACACACAGCCAGGATTGTGGGCTAATGAATTGGAAAAATATGTTCACATCACGCCATGATTCCCAGCTTATGAAAGTCATTGACTCTTAACTCTCACCTCAGCACTGACAATAGACAATAGACAATAGACAATGGGTGCAGGAGAAGGCCATTCGGCCCTTCGAGCCAGCACCGCCATTCAATGTGATCATGGCTGTTCATCCCCAATCAGTACCCCGTTCCTGCCTTCGCCCCATATCCCCTGACTCTGCTATCTTTAAAAGCCCTATCTAGCTCTCTCTTGAAAGTATCCAGAGAACTGGCCTCCACTGCCCTCTGAGGCAGAGAATTCCACAGTCTCACAACTCTGTGTGAAATACTGTTTTGTGCGGTTTCTTGTAAGAGATTAACAACGCCATTCCTTAAACTGTGTGTGGGGCCCCTGGTTCTGGACTCCCTCAACATCGGGAACATGTTTCCTGCCTCTAGTGTGTCCGAACCCTTAATAATCTTATATGTTTCAATGCGATGCCCTCTCATCCTTCTAAACTACAGAGTATACACTGGGCCAGTTAATGGTGATAAAATAAAATGTATTGGCTGCACTGGGCAAAGGAATAAATTACATCATTTTCTGGATTGGATGCAATTTAATACAAAATCTGAGGAGACATTCCTTGGCAGCTGTGTAAATAGATGTTGGCACCAAGTGTAAAGCAGACTCTAAATTGATTTAATAGCCGGAGCGGGAAAAAAATAATTGAAAGGATAGAATGTTTCAGTTGGCGAGAAGTCTGAAGAAGGATCCCGACCTGAAACGTCCCCGATCTAAAGAGCCTGTCCCACTTAGGTGATCTTTTAGGCGACCAGGCTGTCACCACATGGTCGCCGGGGTGTCGCCTGTATGGTCGTGAGTCGTCTCCTCTATCATAGCGTCTTCCTGGTTGCCGCTGGAATAACTCAGCGGGTCAGTCAGCATCATTGGAGAACATGCATGCTGCTTGAGGCATCAGAGTTACTCCAGCAACCAGTGCCGCCCATCCATGTCTACATTAGTTTTATTTAGAGATACAGCGCGGTAAGAGGCCCTTTGGCCCACCGGGTACGTACCGCCAAGCGGACCCTGCACACGGACATTATCCTACACACACGAGGGACTATTTACACATACAACAAGCCAATTTACCTACAAACCTGTACGTCTTTGGAGTGTGGGAGGAAACCATAGAGCGCAGAGAAACCCCACGCAGGCCACGGGGAGAACGTACAAATGCCGTACAGACAGCACCCGTAGTCAATAGAGTCAATAGACAATAGGTGCAGGAGTAGGCCATTCGGCCCTTCGAGCCAGCACCGCCATTCAATGTGATCATGACTGATCATCCCCAATCAGTACCCCGTTCCTGCCTTCTCCCCATATCCCTTGACTCCGCTATCTTCAAGAGTCGGGATCGAACCCTGGTCTCTGGCGCTGCAAGAGCTGTAAGGCAGTGACTCTACCGCTGCACCACCGTGGCCGCCCCATCTTAATCTTTAAATCGCATGATTACTGTGTAGGAATCGGGCAGAGTCTAACTGTCAGTTTGTTTAATTAGTGTTTGTCATTATAAGATAATAATTCACATCACAACCCCGTCGGAGTCAGTTTAATTGTCCAAAAAAAAAAATTAAACTAAATGTTAAGTAGTGACATTTTATTTCTCTAATGGGAAAGATTGTATAATCCAGACCCTTCTCCAGAGGAGGAAGATATAATCATTCACAGTCTAGTGTCTAATATTTAATATTATCTTGTGTTCATTCTGACCGTAATTAGGTGAACAAACATAAGATTGATTGCACAGTGACAAAGTTGTGTGGAAAGGCGGAGAACAAAGGCTGAGAGATTGTTCGAGAGAGGAAGTGGGAGGTCGGGAGGAGGCGAACTAGAGACCGAGTACATCCTTGAAAATGTTGTTGAACAGCTGATTGAAACCATGGGAAGAGTTGTGAGTCTGTGGAATTCTCTGCCTCAGAGGGTGGTGGCGGCTGGTTCTCCGGTTACTTTCAAGAGAGAGTTAAGGGCCTGTCCCAACTGGCCGTCATTTGCGCCTCATTTACACGTCATATGTAAAATAGGTCGACGCGGAGAGGCGTGGAGGAGTGTGGAGTTGCGCGCGGTATCGCACGGCGCTCCAGGATTTCGTGCAGCACGAAATCCTCGCGCGCCACCTGTGTGATGTATCGTGTACGCACGCCGACGCATTGGGTAAGCACGCTGATGCATTGGCGTCGCACGTTGGCGTTCCAACGTCTCACGTGTATCGCGTGGTGACAATGGTTACGTCACTGTGCTTCGCCGCGTGCCGCAGGGTATTCTAATGACATCACACGCACCAGACGGCATGATGACGCTTGATTTGCACGCGATGTCGCACGTAATGACACGTCGACCTATTTTAAATATGACGCATAAATGAGGCGCAAATAACGGCCAAGTGGGACAGGCTCTTTAGGGATAGCGGAGTTAAGGGATATGGAGAGAAGGCAGGAACGGGATACTGATTGGGGATGATCAGCCACGATCACATTGTATGGCCTACTCCTGCACCTATTATCTATTGTCTATTGTCTATTGTCTATTGTCTATTGTCTACCGCTGCGCCACCGTGCCGCCCATGTGTGTTGGCTAATTTTCTCTCAGGCAACATGACTGATGTCTTGGACCTGGACCTGACTTCATTGCTGTTTCTGGAAGCTCTCAGTATGGTATTTAAATGCAACATTTACCTTGTTACACCAATAATACTTTATTAACTGCTAAAACCCTTGAAATGTCCAAATCTATTTTTTCCAATTTTATTTTCTCTCTCCTTTTGTCCAAATGTTCTATTGTTACTGTGTTTGGCATCAGAGTCCGATCCAATGCAGGGCACCAGGATTAGGGTTGCCGACTTTCTCACTCCCACATAAGGACAAAAGGTCATAATACGGGACAAATTCCCGACGGCAATTCGTTGACCGACTGGGCCGTGGCTGGGTGGGTGAATGATGAGTTGGCCCCGGGTGCTGGACTGCACACAAAGCCCAGCCGGCGGGCCAGCTGAGGAGTTTTGGCCCGGGCCGCGCAACGTCGCGCGCAAAGTCCAGCGCCCCGTCCAACTCATGAACCGATGATCGGCCGTGAGAAGGAGGGGTGGTGGTGGTGTCGGCGGTAAGCGAAGGTCCGATGGTCGGACAGCTGGCCGGGCTGCCGACCGACGGGGCCACGGGCGAGGCGCTGCTGCTGCTGCTGCACTCCATGGGCTGCACTACGTCGGGACGGGTGAGGCGGGGGCCGGACGCGGCGCTCCGACCCAACAGTCCCCTCGACCCGAGTAGTAGCGGTCAAATACGGGACAAGGGCGGTCCCACATGGGACAAACCAATTTAGTCCAATATACGGGATGTCCCGGCTAATACGGGACAGTTGGCAACCCTATCGAAGATAACACAGCGAGTCCTCTACTCAAGAATTTCTGGGCAAGAATTTCTGTGCGTCTACCTGAACTATTCCTCTCATGATTTTGAGAGTAGGTGACGTTTCATGTCGGAACCCTTCTTCAGACTTCAAGGTCTTCAAAGTAGGACCTAGTTCTCCCTGAGCAGAGGTGTAACTAATGTGTGTCAGAAGGAACTGCAAATGCTGGTTTAAACTGAAGATAGATACCAAAAGCTGGAGTATCTCAGCGGGCCAGGCTGCATCTCTGGAGAAAAGGAATGGGCGACGTTTCGACTCAGAACCCTTCTTCAGATAGAAAGTAGAAAATGTCGCCGATTCCTTTTCTCCGGAGACGGCTCTCTGACCCGCTGAGTTTCTCCAGCTTTTTGAGTAACTAATGTAACACAGGTTTGCAAGAACAATATGGTTCCAAATTGGTATGGTTGAGAGGGATTCCATGAAGACTAAATTTATCTTGCTTGTTTTTGCATGGCTCGGAACAGACATTTGGCATTGACATTGTAGTTTGCTGCTATCCATTCATCAGACTGAACTCCAATTGAACACATAACAGATCTCAGTTATCCACAAGTGCCAAGTTGATCAACAAACCATTACATCATGCGGAGAGCATTTATTTAAGTTAATGGCAGAGAAAGGAACCATGAATGAGATTTTCCAAAGGTCTGGAGCCAAATAATCCATTTGAGGAGAAACCAATTGTGTCATTGTTTGGTGTAGGAAGGAACTGCAGGTGCTGCTTTAGAAACATAGACAATAGGTGCCGGAGTAGGCCATTCAGCCCTTCGAGCCAGCACTGGCTGATCATCCAAAATCAGTACCCCGTTCCTGCCTTCTCCCCATATCCCCTGACTCTGCTCCTTTAAGAGCCCTTAATGTTAAGAGCCAGTAGAGTTGATGCCTCACAGCGCCAGGGACCCTTGTTCGATCCTGACTATGGGTGCTGTCTGTATTGAGTTTGTATGTTCTCCCCGTGACCGGCATGAATTTTCTGCCACTGCTCCGGTTAACTCCCACACTGCAAAAACGCGCAGGTCCATAGGTTAATTGTTTTGGCAAAATTGTAAATTGTCCTTAGTGTGTGCAGAATAGTCTTAGTGTGTGGAGATCGCTGGTCGCTGGTGAACTAGGTGGGCCGAGGGACATGTTTCCACTCTGTATCTCGAAACTAAATTAAGCTAAACAATTTAACATCCTGATTCCCACCACGTCAGCAGATTATCTGCGATGATTTACATGAAACAATATGTTTTAGTTGTCTCCTAGGGTCCTAAATTGTCCCTAGTGTGTGTCGGGCAGTGTTGATGTGTGGGGATTGCTGGTGTGGACTCAGCAGGCCGAAGGGCCTGTTTCCATATTGTGTCTGTAAACTGAACTATACTAAACTAAACTAAACTTAATTACATTAAATTTAAATTCCTCTGCCATAGAAGTTAAATTTGATCTCAAGTCATTGGATACTCTCCTTGGATACCAGCCCAGTAATCTAGCCACTAAATTACCACACTCCTTCTTGTTAAAAATCCATCTGGAATACTTTCTCTATCCACTCCCTGCACAGATGAGATCATCCATAGCTCTGTTGTCCATGAATGAACTCACACAAAAAGCTCCATTGGAAATCCATCCACTGACCCATCCCAGATCTCCCACTTCTTCCCAATCCCTCCATCCAGCACATACCTAGACGAGATCGTGGTGTTCTTCCAATTCTGGGCCTTTTGATCATTTCCCAACTTTGCATGACTCCAGGAATCTTTGCCCTGCCTTTAGCTGCCATGACCTAAGTTCTAGGTTGAAGGTGAAGGGTATAACATTTGAGGAATGGGAGGGGTAATTTTTTTTTTTCAGTTTTAATTTTAGAGATACAACGCGGAAACAGGCCCTTTCGACCCACCGGGTCCGCGCCGACCAGCAACCCCCTGATATTAACACTATCCTACACACACTAGGGACAATTTGTACACTTACCAAGCCAATGAACCCACATACCTGTACGTCTTGCAGTGTGGGAGGAAACCGAAGATCCCGGAAAAAACCCACGCAGGTCACAGGGAGAACGTACAAACTCCGTACAGACAAGCACCCATTAGTCGGGATCGAACCCGTGTCTCCGGTGCTGCAAGTGCTGTAATGCCCCTGTCCCATTTAGGAAACCTGAACAGAAACCTCTGGAGACTTTGCGCCCCACCCAAGGTTTCCGTGCGGTTCCCGGAGGTTGCAGGTGGTTGCCGGAGGTTGCAGGTAGTGGAAGCCGGTAGGGAGACTGACAAAAACCACCGGGAACCTCCGGGAACCGCACGGAAACCTTGGGTGGGGCACAATGTCTCCAGAGGTTTCCGTTCAGGTTTCCTAAGTGGGACAGGGGCATTAGGCAGCAACTCTGCCGCTGCGCCACCGTGATGATGATGATGAAGACACTTATTGTCACACGTACCTAGGCACAGTGACGACCTTTGTCTTCCATGCAATCCAGTAAAATTCATTAAACACAATTACGGATAATTACAAAAGTGCGACGATTTTAGTGTAATAGCAGACTTCGCCGAGACTAGTAGACAAAGAGTCACCACCTTTCTGGCCCCCAACAAAGTTTCAAAGTCCTTACCTTGGCCTTGAAGGCCCGTTGTCACGGCAACCACTGGCCCTCTCCTCAATCCGCCGCCATTTTGAACCTTGAGGCCACGAGACACTGTCTCTCCCATCTCAGCCACACTGCCATCCTGCCGACACCTCTTTCTTTCCTCCTTTAATGCATCCTTACACCATCATTGGCCAGCGTTTCGTTTCATAATAAGGCTGTGGAGCTCCTTGGAATGTTTTGTTCATGTTAATTGTATAAGTGGGAGTTTTAATGATCAAGTTCCCTTCAGCACAATCCACTCAAACTGCTTTGATCAGATCACAGTTTTCGTTTAATTTGGAGACACAGCTGGGGAAACGGGCCCTGCGGCCCAGCGTATCCACGCCGGCCATCGGTCACCCGTTCACGCTAGTTCTATGTTATCCCACTTTCCCATCCACTCCCTGCACACCAGGAGCAATGTAGAGTCGTCCCTTAACCTACAAACCCGCACGTCCTTTAGATGTGGGAGGATTCCCCGGAGAAAACCCATGCGGTCACAGGGAGAACATGCACACAGACGGCACCCGAGGTCAGGATCGAACCAGCGCCTCTGACACTGTGAGGGGGCGGCTCTACCCGCTACCCCCACTGTTTGTAGGTTGTTTGACTTCTGTAAATTGTCCCTAGACTGTGGGGTAGAACTAGAACCTCATCAGAAGTCTGAAGAAAAGTCTCGACCCAAAACGTCACCTATTCCTTCACTCAACAGATGCTGCCTGACCTGCTGAGTTACTCCAACTTTTTGTGTCTATCTTCAGTTTAAACCAGCATCTGCAGTTCCCTCCTACACAAGGGTGAGGGGAGAGAGGGGGAGAGGGGGAGATGGGGAGATGGGGAGAGAGAGGAGGGGGAGAGGGGGAGGGAGAGAGGGAGAGAGGGAGAGAGGGAGGGAGAGGGAGAGGGGAGAGAGGGGAGGGAGAGGGGAGAGAGGGGGAGAGAGGGGAGAGGGAGAGGGGAGGGGGGGAGAGGGGGGGGAGAGAGGGAGAGAGGGAGAGAGAGGAGGGAGGAAGAGAGAAGGAGTTCAGAGAGAGAGAGGCGGGGGGGGGAGGGAGAGAGGGAGATGAGAGAGAGAGGAGGGGGGGACAGAGAGAGTGGGGAGAGAGAGAGGAGAGAGAGGGAGAGAGAACAGGGGGGTTGTGAGAGAGGGGGAGGGGGGGAGAGAGGGGGAGAGAGAGAGAGGGGAGAGAGAGGGGTAGAGAGGAAGAGAGGAAGAGAGGAGAGAGGGAGAGAGGGAGAGAGGAGAGAGGAAGAGAGAGAGAGGGGAGAGAGGGAGGGAGGGAGATCACCCCACACGCTAACACTATCCTTGCACATCTTTGCAGTGTGGGAGGAAACCGGAGCACCCGGAGAAAACCCACATGATCACGTGCAGAACGTGCAAACTCCATACCGACAGCACCCGTGGTCGGGATCGAACCCGGGTCTCTGGTGCCGTGAGACTGATGGCAGTCACCCAGCATGGAGGTTGTGAAAGATACTACGACATTCACAACTTGATACAAAAATGTCGAAGAAATGATTGTGTGCACTAACTATATCACTTTCCCTCTGTCACTGTGTATGTGTGTGTGTGTGTGTCTCTCTCCCTCTGTACATCAGCCACTCTCTAGTATTCCTCCCTCATTTCCCTGTTCCTGTGGCCCTGAGGGAACTAACTTACATTCGGAATGCTGCCGGTTCAATCACACAATGCCATTAAAACCATGGACTGCCGGTTTCTGCAGCTGGGAATCATGTTCCATAAGAAGAGGACTTTTAAAATTCCACGCATTGCTTAGCATCCAGCGAAAGGATACAAGCACCTTCCAGCATTATATAATGACACTTTTAATAAGTATGTCATTATTTTAAACCATATTCTGAATGTGTTTATCATGCAGATTGAGAGACGGAGCAGTCCTGGATGTAAAAAAAAAAGGAATGAAAATCATTGGGGAAAATGAGAACTCTTGAAGGTATACTTTGAGATTCTGTTTATGAGCCTGGACTTAACTCCTGCTGTAGTTTCATCTCTACCACTCTGCTTGCATGAGAACCACTGCTCATGTATTACGGTAGACACAAAATGCTGGAGTAACTCAGCGGGACAGGCGGCATCTCTGGAGAGAAGGAATGGGAGATGTTTTGGGTCGAGATCCTTCCTGACTAGTCGAGTTACTCCAGTACTTTCAGAAAATCATGTTTCAGGTTTATATGACGTTGGTTAGGCTGAATTTCTAGTGTTGTGTGCGGTTGTGGTCGCCCCCGATTATGGGAAGGACGTGCAGACGTTGGAGAAGGCACAGGCATCAGGGGTTATGGGGAGAAGGCAGGAGAATAGGGTTAGGAGGGAGAGATAGATCAGCCATGATTGAATGGCGGAGTAGACTTGATGGGCCGAATGGCCGAATTCTACACCTATCCTTGTGACCATATGACCTTATGAAAGTGTAATAATGGTTTACGAGGTTGCTGTGTGGAACCAGAGAACAGCAGATGTGGGTTTATACCCAAGATGAACACAAAGTGCTAGAGTCACTCAACGGGTCAGGCAGCATCTCTGGATAAAAGCTTCAGATAGGTTGTATGTTGGGGTCTTGTGCCAGTGACACAGGTTCGATCCTGACTACGGGTGCTGTCTGTACAGAGTCTGTATGTTCTCCCCATGACCCGCGTGGGTTTTCTCCGGGTGCTCCAGCTTCCTTCCACACTCCAAAGCCAATTGGCTTCTGTAAATTGTTCCCGGTGTGCCGGATAGACCTAGTGTTTGGGCGATCGCTGGTCGGCGTGGACTCGGTGGGCTGTTTTCGCTGTAAACCTCAATACAAATGTACAGCAGTCGTACACTGAGACATTGTACGGAATATCCAGAGATGCTGCCTGACCCGCTGAGTCACTCCAGCACTTTGTATCTATCCTCGGTGTAAATCTGCATCTGTTTCAATGAGATTCCCCCCCCCCCCCCCATCATTCTTCTAAACGCCAGCGAGTACAGGCCCTGTGCGGACAAACGCTCATCATAGGTTAACCCACTCATTCCTGGGATCATTCTTGTAAACCTCCTCTGGACCCTCTCCAGAGCCAGCACATCCTTCCTCAGATATGGTGCCCAGAATTGCTCCCAATATTCCAAATGCGGCCTGACCAGCGCCTTATAGAGCCTCAGCATTACATCCCCTGTTATTGTATACAAGCCCTCTTGAAATAAACCTCAGAGGGCGGTGGAGGCCGGTTCTCTGGATACTTTCAAGAGAGAGCTAGATAGGGCTCTTAAAGATAGCGGAGCCAGGGGATATGGTGAGAAGGCAGGAACGGGGTACTGATTGAGGATGATCAGCCATGATCATAGTGAATGGCGGTGCTGGTTCAAAGGGCCGAATGGCCTACTCCTGCACCTATCGTCTATTGCCTATTGTCTAAATGGTAGCATTGAGTAGGTATGTTGCAAAGCCTACCTGAAGATCGCTGAAAATCTGTCCCAGCCCGTGTGCGCGATTTTGGCGCCGTTTAGAGGGGGGCGGGTTTTAAATGCGATTTTCCCCAGGCTGTTCAAATCAAGGTTTTTCAGCCTAGTTAATTATTAATGAAAAATCGCTGGAAGATTCCGTAGCTGGAGCTATTTTTAGTTTTTTGGGCTTTCTTTACCTGTTATAGTAGGTTAAAAATTAACCTCGAAACCCACGACCGCCGGCAACGGGTCGGATCTCATACAGGGGAAACCAAAAGGTAGGCTGTTTATTTTTACGTTAAAAAGGGCTTCTTAAGATCCCTTTATACAAAGTTTAATGTTGCAAGTAGCTAATTTGTGCCCCATTATACCCCGCAGTATTTTTCTGGGCATTTGGGGGCACAAATCTACCGCAATGTGAACGTTCTAAACCAGCACGTTCACAGGAACCCACTAGAAAGCTGATTTAAATGGACTTTAATTTACAGCAATTGAACACTAAATTCCTTCCATTTGGCCTATAAATTAATGTAAATGAGATTTAAAAATCATGTTTTATTGTGAATTATTTGTGAATATTATTTGGACACTTAGGCTATTTAAAAATGTTAATCATTTATTAAGAAATGGATAGATGTTTAGATCTAGTAATTGAAGTTTGAAATTAGCTACAATTGGGTAACTAACTAATTATATGCTTTAATTTCAGGTCATCCAAATAAGATTATTTTATATTTGTTTCAGAATGCTTCAATCTATGATAACTGAAAATTTCATTCAGTTCTCTTAATTTTTAAGAAAGTTATGGGCTTTTGACTGTCCACGATCACAGCTTTTTTGTTATGTCCATAGAAAATCAATAGAGAACAAGATGCTAATTTCCGAGTATGGAAATGGCCATAACTTTTTAAATACTTAAGATATGAAAGTGAATTAGGTGTCAAATTAAACTTATTTTTATGCTTTATCTGATGGGATAAATTGCAGATGATTTTTAAAATCTCAAAATGTTGTAACATTGCTACATTGAGTTTGCTTTCTTTACTACTGAAGCAACAACACTTTGTACATAGATTACACGGTAGATATTTCAACAGTATCCTTTTGAACTTTTCTGTGTTACATTTTCTTTGCCAGACCGATCATGCTTCCAACTTTTTTGATCTCTGCAAATTTTGAAACAATATCTTGTGCTCTTCGGCTCAGGCCTTTGATACAGATCACGAAAAGTAATAAACCTGGTACTGACCCTTGGGTAAACACCTTTGGTAAAATGTCTTCAGGTCAATAAACAACAGTTGAACCTCAACTCTCTCGCGAACAATAACTTTTTTTTTTAACCGTGGTTCATTCGCTACCTCCTCTGGCAGTTCGGCCCATTTACCCTCCGATCACTGTGTGAAATCAGCCCCCCCCCCCAAGATTCCTAGTAAACCTTGCCCCCCTCACCTTACACCCATGTCCCACGGTGGCGCAGCGGTAGAGTTGCTGCCTCACAGCGCCAGAAACCCGGGTTCGATCCCGACCACGGGTGCTGATGCTGTCTGTAAGGAGTTTGTACGCTCTCCCTGTGACTTGCGTGGGTTTTCCCCGGGTGCTCCGGTTTCCTCCCACGCTCCAAAGACGTGCAGGTTTGTAGGTTAACTGCTTTGTTGGCTCACATGCTTGATCAATGGTGTTTTATCATTAATGTTTTATTATTATTAATGTTTTCTGTTTAGTGTAACTGTCACTGTATGTCATGTTGTTACTTGTGGGTGGAGCACCAAGGCAAATTCCTTGTATGTGAATACTTGGCCAACAAACTTACTAATTGGTTTTGGTACTGATTGTAAATTGTTCCTTGTGTGTGTAGGGTAGTGCTAATGATCGGGGTGTTTGCTGGTCGGCACGGACTCGGTGAGCCGAAGGGCCTGATTCCGCGCGGTATCTCTAAACTAAACTAAACCACGCAATGTTACATCCTGACTCCCACTACTTCAATGATTTATATGTAGCGATATGTTTAAGATGTCTCGTAGGGTCCTGTGGACTCGTGTTTCTGAAAATCCACGTCTTGATATTTTCCCACCGTTCATCAATGTCTCCATGAATCTGAAATCAATGTAACCTTTCTCCCTAATCCCACATGTCTCATAGGCTGCTCTTCCATCTCAAATGATTAGGTTTAATTTGCATTGAATTGTAATTTGCACAGTGCCAAAAAAAAATCAACCCTCATTTTCAATAGAAATTCTTCAAAAATAAAGTAATCTCAGTTATGGCTTTAGTTTAGTTTAGATATCACTCGTTCTCTCTCTCTCTTTCTCTCTTTCTCTCTTCTCACTCTCTCTCTCTCTCTGTCTCCCTCTCCGACTCTCTCTCTCACTCTCTTCCTCACACTCTTCCACACTCTCTCCCTCTCCGACCCTCTCTCTCACTATCACACTCTCTCTCCCATTCTCTCTGTCTGTCTGTCTGTCTGTCTGTCTGTCTGTCTGTCTGTCTATCTGTCTGTCTGTCTGTCTCTCTGTCTGTCTATCTATCTATCTATCTATCTATCTATCTATCTATCTATCTATCTATCTATCTATCTATCTATCTATCTATCTATCTATCTATCTATCTATCTATCTATCTATATATATATCTATCTATATATATATATATATATATATATATATATATATATATTTATATATATAGTTTACAGCATAAAAACAGGCCCTTCAGCCCACTGTGTCCATGCTGACCATTGATCACCCATTCACACTAGTTCTATGTTATCCCAATTTCGCATCCACTCCCTACACACTGGCAATTTGACAGAAGACAAAAAACCGACAAACCCGCACGTCTTTGGGATGTGGGAGGAAACTGGAGCACTAGAGGAAACCCAAGCGGTCGGTGTGGACTCGGTGGGCCGAAGGGCCTGTTTCCATGCTGCATCCCCAGATTGAACTAAACAAGGGGAAGACGTTTTTAAGGATGATAGGTACTGCGAACAACAGGTTAACTACCAGGGATCACTGATATTTGTTGCTTCTCACAGACCGGCAGGTTTTCAGCTACTGAGATACAACTCTGGAATTCCCCCGTAATCATAGTAATATCATATAATATAAATGTAACATAATAAAAATGTAATATAAATGAAATATATACTGTATAACAATATATTATACAATAATATAAAATAATATATCATATCATAATTGTATAATATAAAATAAATGTAACATAACAAATATGTCATATATTAGGTTCACCACTGATTCCTGGGATGGCAGGACTTTCATATGAAGAAAGATTGGATAGACTCGGCTTGTACTCGCTGGAATTTAGAAGATTGAGGGGGGATCTTATGGAAACTTACAAAATTCTTAAGGGGTTGGACAGGCTAGATGCAGGAAGATTGTTCCCGATGTTGGGGAAGTCCAGAACAAGGGGTCACAGTTTAAGGATAAGGGGGAAGTCTTTTAGGACAGAGATGAGAATTATTTTTTTCACACAGAGAGTGGTGAATCTGTGGAATTCTCTGCCACAGAAAGTAGTTGATGCCAGTTCATTGGCTATATTTAAGAGGGAGTAGGATGTGGCCCTTGTGGCTAAAGGGATCAGGGGGTTTGGAGAGAAGGCAGGTACAGGATACTGAGTTGGATGATCAGCCATGATCATATTGAATGGTGGTGCAGGTTCGAAGGGCCAAATGGCCTACTCCTGCAATATTATATATACTACATAGCAACATAATATACCATATATAGTATTGTATAAAATAATATATAATATTATATTGATATAACATAATATGATGTAATATAATATTAATGGAACATAATAAATATGTAATATATACATTATATATATATATATAACATAACAATATATTATACCATATATATAATATTATATAAAATAAGTAGGTCCTGCCCCTGTTAGACTGGTTCCGGACTCAGACGCAGTTCCTTTCCACACAAGATTTACCTGAAGTACTGACCTGCTATTTACCTCCCTCAGACTATCCTTGATCGGACTTTGCTGGCTTTACCCTGCACTAAACGTTATTCCCTTAACATGTATCTGTACACTGTAAAAGGTTCAATTGTAATCATGTATTGTCTTTCCGCTGACTGGTTAGCACGCAGCAAAAAGCTTTTCACCGTACCACAATACACGTGGCAATAAACTAAGCTGAAACTGAAGTTGAAATCTGCTCGTAGTTTTGCCTCCCCTGGAGATTTGAATGTGATTTTCATAGTCTGTCGGGATGTGTAATAATTAATGAAATGCATTCACGTTAATGAAGCATGGCCAGGGGTTTTCAGAGATTGTTGAGTGACTTCTCTGTATGGCTGCTTTCTTACAATTTTGCTGTTACTCAAATATTTCTCATATCTCTGCTTGTGCGCAATGTTATTCAGATTTGCTTCTTCCATCAGGTAACCTCAAGGGCAAAGGAAAAGAGGAGATAACCTGCTTGACTGTCCTTGCTAACTTTACTCTCAGTTCTGGAACACTTGTTGCAGTTCTCGTATGAGAGACAGAATCATAGAGCCACAGTGTGGAAGCAAGCCGCAACGCCCAACTTGCCCACACCGGCCAACAATGCCCCATCTACACTAGTCCCACCTGCCTGCATTTCATCCATATCCCTCCAAACCTGTCCAATCCATGTACCTGACTAACTATTTCTTAAACGTTGGGATAGTCCCAGCCTCAACTACCTCCTCTGGCTGCTTGTTCCATACATCCACCACCCTTTGTGTGAAAATGTTACCCCTCAGATTCCTATTAAATCATTTCCCCTTCACCTTAAACCTATGTTTTAAGAAAAAAAAAATCCCGACTTACCTGATGCCCCGAGTACCTACGGCTGGCATTACGCGCCGCTACGATATATCTACGGACTCCTACGGACACGCTACAGAACTTTCTCCGAGTTTGAATCAAGGGGAAAACTTGCGAGCAACTCGGGAAAGTGGGACAGTCCCTTAACTCTCAGTCGAGTGAAGCCCAGTGGCAGGGTAACCACCACAGTCCACAGGGTATCAGCACACCAGGCAAAGCTCAACCAAGTACTGTCCCACCAACGGACACGAGTCCAGAGCCCAACCGGCCACAGTCAGCGGTAGAGAGGGAGATGGAAGGGGAAATGCCAAATGGAGCAGTCACTGGCTGTGGATGAAGAGAAAAGATGCTGTCTGGGCTGCCACGTGACCATCCAGAGGCTAACAATAAGGTCTGATCACCCTGCCTAAA
Source organism: Leucoraja erinaceus (assembly GCF_028641065.1). Classification (NCBI taxonomy): domain Eukaryota; kingdom Metazoa; phylum Chordata; class Chondrichthyes; order Rajiformes; family Rajidae; genus Leucoraja; species Leucoraja erinaceus. The sequence continues at coordinate 33,371,307 of NC_073398.1, read as the reverse complement.
CTGAGGGTGTCTTGTGATAAAAGGCCGAAACACCCAGTGACATTGAGGTACACAACTGAAGATGTGTCTGGTTGGTAACAAATCACCTGGTGGTCACCCCCAAGAATATCAAATATCAATTGTAGTGAAAAACCTGAGGGATTGTAACATCCAGTCCTACTAATCAACCCAAGGTCTTACACCAAATAACACCCTCTGCATCCACCTTTGTTAAAGCATATTTGACATTTAATCGTGCAGTTTCCAAGTTTCAAATATCTCCTTGCATTAAGTGCTGCCTTTTAACTTGTTGTTAGCTGAACCAACTAGTTACAAACTGCATGATCGCACAGTGCAGTCAGAACTAGCCAGGGCCAAGTCTAATGAGCAGCAGGTGACATCAGTTGGCGCGTCCACCCAACTTTTGGCTCAGGTTTCCAAGTATTTTGTTCCATTTTTGGTCAAATTCCCAGAGCATTATAGTTTATTCCTATTTGTGGACAGCGTTGAATAAAGTCTTTGTGTGGATTATTAAGACATTGCTTGCTGGTAATGTCATTAATTAGACCTTGATCCATTGAAACATTGAAATAAAGAAACATAGAAAATAGGTGCAGGAGTAGGCCACTCGGCCCATTGAGCCAGCACCACCATTCAATGTGATCATGGCTGATCATCGAAAATCAGTACTCTGTTCCTGCCTTCTAGCTCTCTATCCCTATCTAGCTCTCTCTTGAAAACATCCAGAGAACCCACCTCCACCGCCCTCTGAGGCAGAGAATTCCACAGACTCACCACTCTCTGTGAGAAAAAGTGTCTCCTCGTCTCCATTCTAAATGGCTTACTCCTCATTCTTAAACTGTGGCCCCTGGTTCTGGACTCCCCCAACATCGGGAACATGTTTCCTGCCTCTAGTGTGTCCAAGCCCCTAACAATCTTATATGTTTCAATGAGATACCCTCCCATCCTTCTAAACTCCAGAGTGTACAAGCCCAGCCGCTCCATTCTCTCAGCATATGACAGTCCCGCCATCCCGGGAATTAACCTTGTAAACCTATGCTGCACTCCTTCAATAGCAAGAATGACCTTCCTCAAATTAGGGGACCAAAACTGCAGACAATACTCCAGGTGTGGTCTCACTAGGACTCTGTACAACTGCAGAAGGACCTCTCTGCTCCTATTTTCGATTCCTCTTGTTATAAAGGACAACATGCCATTCGCTTTCTTCACTGCCTGCTGTACCTTTCAAAGACTGATGGACAAGGACCCCCAGATCCCGTTGTACTTCCCCTTTTCCCAGCTTGACGCCATTTAGATAGTAATCTGCCTTCCTGTGTTTGCTACCAAAGTATCAAAGTATGATCATGGCTAATCATCCAAAATCAGTACTCCGTTCCTGCTTTCTCCCCATATCCCTTGATTCCGTTAGCCCGAGGAGCTAAATCTAACTCTCTCTTGAATACAGTGAATGTGAGTTATCTTGTTACTATTATTATTATTATTATACTATCGGTAATATTATTATCAGTCATCAGCAACTCAATTTCTTGAGCAAGTTTAGTTTTACAGAGCATTGGTGTGATCTTATCAGTGGCCCTGTGTTCAATACCCTTGCGACCACGGTGTTCAGGGCTTATGGGGAGAAGGCAGGAGAATTGGGTTGAGAGGGAGAGATAGATCAGCCGTGATTGAATGACAGAGTAGACTTGATGGGCCGAATGGCCTAATTCTGCTCCTAAGTTTTGATGACCAAATGGCCTTATACAGTATGTGGAATTAATGCAAGAAATAAAATTAATACTGTTTCCGCTCTTAACAAACTGTTAATGTCTGCAACTGCTCCACCTGAAGCAAAAGCTAATAGAGACGTTAGAATTTGATATTTTACCCAGTCTTTATTCAGTAATAATTGTAAAGGTCTAGAGAAAATGTCATATTTTATGATCCTGGAGTCAATATTTGCCATCTTATATTGAAAGCTTAAGTCCCTGCTAAATTACAGAGGGGATAAACATATTCTTCAGACTTTCATTTGCAATATTGAACTGGCAAATTTTATATTCCCACTGCGATCGTGAAGTGTTCCGAATATAATATCTGGGCCAAAGGAAGGAATAATTATTGCCATTTTCTCGGAGAAAATGCAAGTGACACAACGTTGGAACAAAGGAAGGCAGCCCTTGTGGAAATGTGTTATGAATCTCTTCTTTGAGATATCGGAAAGCACCTGAGATTTTAGTTTAGTTTAGAGATACAGCACGGAAGCAATAACTTCGGCCCACCGTTGATCCCCACACACTAGCATTATCGGACGGCATTATTTATTTATCGGACGGCATTATAAGAAGGAAATAGGCAACGTTTCGGG